>NW_012109619.1:586953-592628 GCF_000951045.1 Mandrillus leucophaeus | reverse complement strand
TATCTAGTTTAGGTTCCCATAAGAACAAAGCATCAAAATAGAGTGTCTTTACAATTGGTACTAACAAAATTTTTTTAACTCAAAGATTTACATTTTATATGTAAGAAACAACAGGACTACTGATAAATAACAAAAGCTCTTAATGCAGACAACTTACACTTAAGTCTGGGCCTGATCACAAACTAGCATTTTGGTACTAAAATATGTTATTTGGTCTTCCTGAGCCCATTTCCATATTGAAAATTTGGGATGATAAATTCACTGATATATTATTAAAATTTAAATGAGATAATTCCTGAGAAGGAGTCATAATCATTCCAAAATATAGGCATTATTAGCTAATATAAGTAGTAATAATTATTAGTAGTAATTATTATTACATAATATATAGTAGTAATATTGTACCGTAAGAAAATACTACCTTCAAAAGAGGGAAAATAAAGATCATCTTCATGATAATTATTTAAAAGCTACCAGGCATAGGTGGAACAACAATCAAATGATAGTTATTAATTTAATTTTTTTTTTTGAGACAGAGTCTTGCTCTCGTCGCCCAGGCTAGAGTGCAGTGGCAAACTCTCAGCTCATTGCAACCTCCGTCTCCTAGGTTCAAGTGATTCTCCTGCCTCGGCCTCCCAAGTAGCTGGGATTACAGTTGCCCACAACCGCACCCAGCTAATTTTTGTATTTTTAGTAGAGGTGGGGTTTCACCATGTTGGCCAGGCTGATCTCCTGACCTCAGGTGATCTGCCCTCCTCGGTCTCCCAAGACAGTTATTAATTTTGATGCTCAGGCTAAAATCCATTCTATCTGAAAAGCCGCAACCTGAAAAGAGGAGCAGGTACTCATTTCTTTGAAATCACAGGACACTGAGTTTTACTACCTTCAATAGCATCCCCTTTTTCATTGAGAACCGATTGTCTCCTGGATTGTGTACTGTTACGTAGTGACAAAGCATCTTTTGGATCTCTCCTCTAACGCGCTGCTGCACAATGGTGGCTGTGCTGCTCCTCTGTCAGGATTGGCAGACACAACGGCAGCAATAAGTGAAAATCACAGAGTTTAAGAAAGTTTTTTTAACCAAAGTATTTGTACTTCAATATTTCCTATTGAAACATACAACTAAGTCCAATAAGCCACCTTTTCAGACATGTGTATATGCCACCTTAGCAAAATCAATTCCTTTAGACAGAAAAAATTAATTTCTTTTGAAGATGAAATGTATCATATTTTTATCATTTAAAAACAACAATATGTATAAAAAGTTATGCTGAGAAGTAGAGATTTGCTCGGGTATTATCTACTTTTTATTGAAACCTTTAACTTAGAATATCCCATCCAGAAAAACAAAACCCAAATAGAAAAAAGCAGAAAACAAAACAACAGCCCTAGTTGAGCTTTGTTCACGTATGCATCAGTTCCCTTAGAATGTAATTTACCTATCTTAACAACTTGGTGTTTCACCGAAAACACCGTGGTGTTTCACCCTTTTGGATTTAGTTAACTGGCTCAACACTAAGCACTGATATGGCCACACCCTTCAAAATAATATAAAGCTCAGGAACATCAGAAGAGAAGACAGAAGTCATAAAAGAGAAGTCAAAGGATGAAGCCAGTGGAGAGAGTACCATCATAGAAAGATGAGAACAGGAATTGTGAGAAATAGACTGAATTATATAGAATAAGGCTTAATTTCTGAAAATACAATAGAGCCACTAAATTTTACATACATCATTAGTATGTCATTATTCATCACCATACAGTTATTTGCAAAGATGATGAGTGGTGACTTTTTTTTGAGGCATAGTCTCACTCTCTTGCTCTGTCACCTAGGCTGTAGTGCAATGGCATTGTCATGGCTCACTGTGGCTTTGAACTCCCAGGCTCAAGCAATCCTCCCACCTCAGCCTCTCTAGTAGCTAGGACTACAGGCACAAGCTACCACACCTGACTAACATTATTATTATTATTATTATTTAGAGACAGTGTCTTGCTATGTTGCCTGTTGCCCAAGCTTGTCTCAAACCCCTGGGCTCAAGTGATCCTGCTGCTTTAGCCTCCCAAAATGCTGGGACTACAGGCATGAGCCACCATGCTCAGTAACTCTAGTCTTGAACACAGCCATGGATGTAATATGCAAAGCACAGTCTTACCCTTAAATTGTGTGACTCAGGGGCCTTTTTAAAAACAGTATCATTTTAGGACAAGTAAGGCAATACATTTGAAATCCATTTATATCCTAGTCTTTTTATTTCTTTCTTTCCTCTCTTGTAGCCAGCCATTGGGTATTCAGTCTTTCCCTCTGCCACACATGAAAACTAAACTAAAACTGCCCTGGGTTCTGAACTAGGCATTTTCTGGTGGGAATGCAGTGCTGTAAAAGTTTACCATTTTGTTCCATGTAAGAGGGGAATGAGGGCTTGAAGCCAGAGGTTGGGGTATTAAAGGGTTTCTTCCTTCTTAAGCTCATGGAAAAAAAGTAAAACTAGAAATAGGAATTAGGCATACAGAAAAATACAAATAGGAAAAATTAGTTTTGCTGACCACCATAGGCTTATAAAAAGTTGCAAGAACAAGGAGACGTTTGGAGAAATAATCAAACATTCGTTAAAGATTGAAGAAATTTTACAGATTCCTTAGAGACTTCTCTCCACTGGGGAGCTCTGCTAAACTCCTTGGCAGAAGTGAGGTGATCTTCTGACTGATTACGATATGTATTTAGGATAGTAAGATCTTCTTGTTGAATTGAACCCTTTGCCATGATGTAATCCTCTTCTTTGTCTTTTTTAATCTTTGTTGATTTAAAGTCTGTTTTGTCAGGAACTACGATTGTAACCCCTGCTTTTTTCTGTTTTCCATTTGATTGGCAAATTTTCTTCTATCCCTTTATTCTGAGCCTATGTGGGTCTTTGCATGTGAGATGGGTCTCTTGAAGAGAAAAGGCCAGTGGGTCTTGGCTCTTTATCCAGCTTGCCATTCTGTGTCTTTTAACTGGGGCATTTAGCCCATTTACATTTAAGGTTAGTATTGATGTGTGTGAGTTAGATCCTGCCGTCATGATACTAACTTGAATTGTCTGCCTAGTCAGTCCCAATGTGAGAACCTGGATATTTCCGTTTGAGGTGCTGAATTCACTCGCTGCTTTCATTCCTTTTTGTTAGTGGCACAGACCACAGCTGCTTCTCATCAGCCATCTTGGCCCCTTCCATCCTCTATATCCACAGAGTAATTAAGTTAGAATATTTGAAATATTCAGAAATTTTGCAGACTTGTTTATGTGGTTGCTTCATAGTGTCACTTGTCTATGTACTTCAGCATGTTTTTGTAGTGGCTGGTTACAGTTTTTCCTTTCAATATTTAGTGCTTCTTTCAAAATCTCTTGCAAGACAGGCCTAGCAGTGATGAATTCCCTCAGCATTTGCTTGTCTGAAAAGGATCTTCTTTCTCTTTCTCTTACAAAGCTTAGTTTGGCCATACGTGCAATTCTGGGTTGGAAATTATTTTCTTTAAGAATGTTGGATGTTGGCTGCCAATCTCTTCTGGCTTACAGGGTTTCCACTGAGAAGTTCACTGTTAGTCTGATAGGCTTCTTTGTAGGTTACCTGGCCTTTCTCTCTGGCTGCCCTTAACATTTTTCCTTTCATTCCAACTTTGAAGGATCTGATTATTATGTATCTTGAGTTGATTTTCTTGTGGAGTATCTTACTGGGGATTATCTTCAGTAAGACGCTTACTAGGAAGTACCTTTTCTGCATTTCCTGAATTTGAATGTTAGCCTGTTTTGCTGGGGTGAGGAAGTTCTCCTAGATGATATCCTGAAGTATGTTTTCCAACTTGTTTCCATTCTCACATCTCTTTCAGGTACTTCAATCAGTCATAGGTTTAATCTTTTTACATAATTCCATATTTTTTGGAGGTTTTGTGCATTCATTTTTCACTCATTTTTTTTTCTATTCATGTATGCCTGTCTTCATTCAGAAAGATAGTCTTCAGGCTCTGATATTCTTTCTTCCACTTGGTCTATTCTTCTATTTGTACTTGCAATTACACTGTGAAGTTCTCATGTGTTTTCAGCTCCATCAGGTCAGTTATGTTCCTCTCTAAACTGCCTATTCTGTTTACCATCTCCTATATTGTTTTATCATGATTCTTAGCTTCTTTGCATTGGGTTGCAACATGCTCCCTTAGCTCAGCAAAGTTAGTTATTACTCCCCATCAGAAGCCTACTTCTGTAAATTTAGCCATCTCAGCCTCAGCCCATTTCTGTGCCCTTGCTGGAGAGGTGTTGCCATCATTTGTGGAAGAAGACGCCCTCTGGCTTTTCAAGTTATCAGTATTTTTGCATTGTTTTTTTTCTCATCTTTGGGGGCTTATCTACCTTCAATCTTTGAGGTTGCTGACCTTTGAATTGTGTTTTCATGGAGTCTTTTTTGTTCATGTTGTTTTCTGTTTATATTTCTTTTAACATTTAGGCCACTGACTGTTAGCAACCGTAGGGCTGCTGTGATTTGCTGAGGGTCTGCTCCAGCAAATCCTTGTTTTTTCCCATACCTGGAGGTATCACCAGTGAAGGCTGTGAAGCAGTAAAGATGGTGACCTTCTCCTTCCTCTAGCAGCTCCATCCCAGGGAGTCACAGACATGGTGCTGGCCCAAACACTTCTGTAGGAAGTATCTTTAGACCCCTTTCTGGGGTTCTTGCCCAGTCAGGAGGAACGGGATCAGGGACCCACTTACTGAAGCAGTCTGGCTACTTTTTGGTAGGGCAGGTGTGCTGCATTGGTGGGGACCCTTCTTCATTTTGACCACCTAGACTCTCCAGAGTTGGCAGGCTGGAACAGCTGAATTGACAAACTGTATAGATGGTGGCCACTACTCCCCCACAGGCGCTCCATCCTAGGGGAGAGATCAGAATTCTGTCTATATAAGCCTGGCTGGAGTTAAGAGGTGACAATGTGCTAGCAGCCCTCATTCTCAGCACCTCCTTGGCCTCGGTATCCACTCTGGGGGAGCTTGAGGAGCCCTTCAGCCCTCCACAGCACTGTGGGAGCCCCTCTCTGGGTTGGCAAAGGCCAGAGCTGCCTCCCTCTGCTTGCGGGGAGGTGTGGAGGGAGAGGCGCAGGTGGGAACTGGGGTGTGCCTGGCGCTGGCAGGCCAGTACGAGTTCCGGCGGGCGTGGTCTCAGTGGGCCCAGCGGGCCCCACTCAGGGAGCAGCCGGCTGGCACCACAGGCCCAGGGCAGTGAGGGGCTTAGCACCCAGGCAAGCAACTGCGGAGGTTGTGCTGGGTCCCCCAGCAGTGCTGGCCCGCTAGCGCGCACTCAAATTCTCACCAGGTTTAGCTGCCTCCCCGCGGGGCAGGGCTTGGGACCTGCAGCCTGCCATGACTGAGCTCCCCACCTGTGGGGTGCTCCCGCCCCAAGGCCTGAGCCTCCCCAGTGGGCCCGCCCCAACTCCGTGGCACCCAGTCCCATGGACAGCCCAAGGGTTGAGGAGTGCAGGTGCAGCTCGGGACTGGCAGGCAGCTCGCGTGCAGCCCCAGTACAGGATCCACTAGGTGAAGCTAGCTGGTCTCCTAAGCCAGATGGAGACTTGGAGAACTTTTATATCTAGCCAGAGGATTGTATGTGCACCCATCAGCACTCTGTATCTAGCTAACCTAGTGGAGACTTGGAGGA
>NW_012109619.1:582870-585587 GCF_000951045.1 Mandrillus leucophaeus | reverse complement strand
GGGGAGGTGGAGGTAGCAGTGAGCCAAGATTGTGCCACTGCACTCCACCTGGGGACAGAGTGAGCCTATGTCTCCAAAAAAAAAAAAAAAAAAATTCTGGCCATAATCTGGCAAAGCAGGTGTGCTGCACTGGGGAGCACCCCACTTCATCTGACTCATCTGAACCACCTGGACCCTCCAGAGCCAGCAGGCCAGGAATGCTGAGTTGAGGAAACCACAAAAGTGGCGACTACCCCATCCCCCAGGAAATGCCCTCCCATCTCAGGCAGACTCAGTCCGTTGCTGTTGGCTGGCTGGAGTTCCTGCTATGGAAATGGGGCCCACAGAACAATGCTGCTTGACTCTCTGGATTCAGTCACCTTCCTAGGGAAATGTACAGACAGACCTCTGACCCTGCTGGGGATCCTGGGGCCGGAGTGTGTAAAACTCCTGAGTCTCTGTGTATGCCTAAGTGGCTGCTCCACAGCTCTCTGCATGTCACACCCAAGGCCCTGGTAGCGTGGGCTCACAAGGGGACCTCCTCCTGGTCCATGGACTGCAAGGATCTGTGGGAGAAGTGTGGTTTCCCCGGCAGGGTCGCACAATCACCGCTTCCCGTGGCTAAGGGTGAGAGTTCTTTTGGCTCCATGCCACTCCCAGGCGGGCTGTCAGCCCATCCTGCTTTTTGTTGTTCTCCATGTGTTGAGTTGTCTGCCTAGTCAGTCCCAATGTGAGAACCCGGATATTTCAGGTTAAGGTGCTGAATTCACCTGCTGCTTTCATTCGTCACTGTTAGTGGCACAGACCGCAGTTACTTCTCATCAGCCATCTTGGCCCCTCCCACCCTCTATATCCACAGAGTATTTAAGTTTGAATATTTGAAATATTCAAAAAATACTAGAGTTTTTTTGTTTTTTTTTTTTTTTTTTTTTTTTTTTTTTTTTTTTGCTGTGGGAATCATATATACTCCAATATAAGAAACTTCAATACATTTCAAAGTAAAACTTTTATTAGCAAATAGAAATATTATTGTTTTCAATATACTTTCTTAAAACCACATAAGCTCAATTTAGAAAAATTATATTTTGCCAAGAATGTGACAGTTGCTTTCCATCTACATACACATTGGTCTTTCTTCCAAATAGAAATTTTATCTTTAATGAAATTATTGCTTCTGCTCAACTTGTTCTGTCTGCAATTTTTCAAGAAAACACATTTTGGGTTCTTTGTTTTTTTATTATCTATTATCTTTATTAATATCTTCAATCTAAGGTTCTTTATGCTTTTGTATTTTCCTTTGAATAATTAAATCTGTTGTCTGTTTCACTGAATCAATGTTATACAACAAATTTAGTTTCATTAGAAACCCACCATACCTCATCCATTTCCACTTAATTTTATTTTATTTTAAATTGCGCTTTCTTATTTTCCTATTTTGTTATCTAAACTTTGTTCTTGTGGCTATATGCTCCTGTTTCATAGGGACCAATTGTTTCTCAAGCTATAGTTGATGCTAAACATTTGTGGAATTCTCTTACATATCGGTCAATAAATCTTTTTGATTTCTGCTTTACTTTTGTTTATCTTCATGTTTCTGTCCTTCCGTTATTTGCCTTTCCTTTGAAATGCATTGGATTCAACCAGCATTATGTCTTACGTTTGATTTTTTTAACCAATATTTACCATGTTTAGTATCAGACTTCTAGGTTTGTCTAACGACTTACTGGAATGAATTACCCTGCCCTGCTGCTCCTATGGTTTGTACTTTAGGGTCTCAGTTGAGGCAGAGATCAGACTGATGTCTAATATTTCATTTAAACTCCCACTTTCCAGAGGACATTACCCAGTGTACTGTCCTTGGGGAAAAAAAAAAGTTAATGGCTTCTTAGACTCCCACTGTATTTTTATCCAGCAGTTTGAACTGAAGACAAACATGAACAAAAAATCTACAGCATGTTCTGCTGAAAGATTTTCCCTTTGTTTGCTCATTACTATATTTTTCATAGTGATTACATCTTCCTGGATAGAAGTCACAGCTCACATGGCTATCTCCCTCGTTCCTTTACTCTTTTTCTTTTTTGAATGTTGGGTGATATTTTAAGAGGAACTAGGTTCAATTTTCTAATATAAAGCCTGTCTTTGAGTACACAGATTCAGTTGGAAAGATATGAGATGTTTTTCTGACTTTTCCCTGGTCCATGTTTTTGAGTTGTGACATCATAATAGCATTAGACAAAATATGATAATTATTTTCTTTATTTTGTATTGCTATGTCTTTCATTAATCCTGTTTAGTATACATTGAGGTAATGAGGGCTTTATCCCAGTTTCTTATTTTAGTTTATGGTCTTTTTTTTGTTTTCCCATGTGTATTTCTCCTGCCATCTTCAGTATTTTTAGGAGAGAGTAGCTTGTGATTAAAGTTTCTATATTGATGTCATTCTGAACGAGTTGTTCTCAATTTATAATCCAAAACATTTTCACCTAGGTGACAATCACTTTGTTTGCTTATATTTATACATTTTTAAGTTTAACTCTTTAGAGGTAAAACGTGTTATGTTGGGGGTTGAGCAGACCTGCTTTAATCTTTCAAGTATGAATGAAAGAAGTAAGGACATTTTAGAATTGTTATATTTCCACTGTCACCAACTGGAGTTCTGAAAACATTCAGGAAAAGTGATGCAAGTACAGTCAGATGCACCTTAGAGGAAAGGCACAACTTTATTTATTTATTTAATT
>NW_012109619.1:578960-580130 GCF_000951045.1 Mandrillus leucophaeus | reverse complement strand
CACTCTGTGTCTAGCTCAGGTTTGTAAATACACCAATCAGCACTCTGTGTGTAGCGCAGGGTTTGTAAATACACCAATCAGTACTCTGTGTCTAGCTCAAGGTTTGTAAATACACCAATTGGTACTCTGTATCTAGCTAATTCTGTGTCTCTCTAACCTAGTGGGGACTTGGAGAACTTTTCTGTCTAGCACTCTGTGTCTAGCTCAAGGATTGTAAACGCACCAATCAGCACTCTGTGTCTAGCTCAAGGATTGTAAATGCACCAATCAGCACTCTATCAAAACGGACCAATCAGCTCTCTGTAAAATGGACCAATCAGCAGGATGTGGGTGGGGTCAATAAGGCAATAAAAGCAGGCTGCCTGAGCCAACCAGCAGCAACTGGTTCAGGTGGCTTTCTGCACTGTGGAAGCTTTGTTTTTTTGCTCCTTGCAATAAATCTTGCTGTGCTGACTCTTTGGATCCAAGCTTCCTTTAGGAGCTCTAACACTCACCATGAAGGTCTGCAGTTTCACTGCTAAAGCCAAGGAGACCACGAACCCACTGGGAAGAACGAACAATTCCAGACGCACTGCCTTTAAGAGCTGTAACACTCACCATGAAGGTCTGCAGCTTCACCCGTGACAGCGAGACCACAAACCCACCAGAAAGAAGCAGCTTCAGACACGTCTGAAGGAACAAACTCTGGACACACCATCTTTAAGAACTGTAACACTCACCGCGAGGGTCTGCAGCTTCATTCTTGAAGTCAGTGAGACCAAGAACCCACCAATTCCGGACACAGAGTAACTGAAGACCCCAAGCTGGGAGGTCCTGTCCAGTGAGGAAGAATGTATCAAGGTCCTGTTAAAAAATAAGCAGTCTGGGCTGGGCGCCGTGTGTTATGCCTGTAATCCTAGCACTTTGGGAGGCTGAGGTGGTTGGATTGCCTGAGCTCGGGAGTTCCAGTCCAGCCTGGGCAAAATGGTGAAACCCCATCTCTAGTAAAATAAAAATGAAATAAAATTTAAAAAATTAGCCGGGCGTGGTCGCGGGCCCCTGCAGTTACAGCTACTCGGGAGACTGAGGCATGAGAAGTGCTTGAACTGGGGAGGTGGAGGTAGCAGTGAGCCAAGATTGTGCCACTGCACTCCACCTGGGGACAGAGTGAGCCTATGTCTCCAAAAAAAA
>NW_012109619.1:562411-572315 GCF_000951045.1 Mandrillus leucophaeus | reverse complement strand
CAACTTCCCCATCATGGGTTCAAGAGATCTCCTGCCTCAGCCTCCTGAGTAGCTGAGATTACAGGCACCTGCCACCACGCCCAGCTAATTTTTGTATTTTCAGTAGAAACAGGGTATCACCATGTTGGCCAGGCTGATCTCGAACTTCTGACCTCTGTTGATCCACCCACCTAGGCCTCCGAAAGTGCTGGGACTACAGGCATGAATCACAGCGCCCAACCCAGATGTTAGTCCATTTTTGACTAGTTTGATTTCCATCAATAGAAAGCCAAAATACCAGCAACTTCACTTTACTTAACATACTCTCAACACCCAAAGTCAACGTGGCATCAGTAAGGAATCCCAATACTGTGTGTTCTCTGGTAAGCAAGGACCAAAAGTCACTCGCAAGATTAGGATTAGCACCCTTTGCCAAATACCCTCATATTCTTCAATTATCCAACAGATGATTCTATCAGCTTGACAATGTTGATAGCATTCACCAGAAAGAACATAGAAAGCTAATTTGTAACATTATGTCCCCAGAAAAGCTCCTGTATCAATTGCAGTGGATCAGTTGAGTGAAGTTGAACAATGATGTCTAGGATAGTAGCCACTAACAGATAGATATTCAAATTCAGGCTTAAATTTTTAAAAAATTAAATAAGGCCATGCCTGTAATCCTAGCACTTTGGGAGGCTGAGACAGGCAGATCACGAGGTCAGGAGATCGAGACCATCCTGGCTAACACAGTGAAACCCCGTTTCTACTGAAAATACAAAAAAAAAAAAAAAAAATTAGCCAGGCATGGTGGCGGGCGCCTGTGGTCCCAGCTACTTGGGAGGCTGAGGCGGGAAAAAAAAAAAAAAAAAAAAAATTAGCCAGGCATGGTGGCGGGCGCCTGTGGTCCCAGCTACTTGGGAGGCTGAGGCGGGAAAATGGCGTGAACCCGGGAGGCAGAGCTTGCAGTGAGCCGAGACCGCGGCACTGCTTTCCAGCCAGGGCAACAGAGCAAGACTCCGTCTCAAAATAAATAAATAAATATATAAATAAGGTGAAAATTCAGTTCCTCGTTCACATTAGCCACATATCAAGTGGCAAATGGCTAGGGGGCAACTATGTATTAGACAACAAAAATGTCGCAGGCAATTATATTAAATGGCTTCTGATCTAGAGCTTTGTGTGGAGCCAGGATATGGAATCCGACATACCTTGGCTCAAGTTTTGAATCTTCTACTTATGAGATGCATCATATGTACTCATTATTTAATTCCCCCCAGTCTCAGTTTTTCTGTCAGCAAAATGTGTATAACATATTTACCAAATGAAATTTTTGTAAGATTAAATTTTTTAATCATTCCCAAGCTTGGGAATGATTCTGTTATTAAATAAGTCTTCAATTAAATTAGCTAACACTATTTTTAAAAATACTAATAATTAGTTTAGTTAAATGCAAAGTCATAATTTCAAGAGAGGTATTTTAAGAAAACAGCTTGTCAATATGCCTGCATCTCTATCTTTATATTTACCTGCCAGTGCTGATACATTTGTTGCATTTAACATATACTTTGAACATGGCATTTTTAGATAGATGATTTTTTATAATTTTAATTTCGTCTTTTTAATTTCAGCCAGTTCTTATATAAATGGATACAATACATAAATCATAAATTTCCTAATAAATATTTATTAAGAAAAATGTTGAATTTCCTGCTTCACATCTTTAGATATACTTAGACTGAAAAAGAGATACATTGTACAAGTTAAAAATGGAAACAAAATGGAAAGTTTAGGAACCATGTAAAAGCTTTTCTTTATGAAATTCATCAGTATTATGTCACGTTTTTATAAAAATACTTTGAAATTATTGAATATACACACTAATTCTTATTTAATAGAAAAACAATATTTTTACGTTCAAAAATTCTATGGAGGAAAAAGTAATAGAGTGAGTTGTGTAGTTTGACAAACCCAATATAAATAGACTTATGAAAATTGACATATATTAGTTTTCTTAATTAGAGCAAATAGGGAAACAGAAGGTTATCTACATATACGCCAGACACAGCAACTATGTACTAAGAATACAAACATAAATTTTTCCTTAGCCATGTACTTTGAAAGGTTAAATATAGAGAAAGGAAAAAAACAAGTGAATTCAATTTCCAGAATGAAAAGTGGTAATTTAGCCAGTGGTGAAGGAAGTACTGTGGAAGAAAAAAACAAACAAACAAACAAACAAAGAGGAAAAATATAAATTAAACTGAAATGTGTTGGAAAGACTCAACCACATTTTTCAGCCAGTGGTATGCTTAAATTAATTACTAAGGAACAATAAGCATTTCAACATGAATCAAAGATGAGGCATGAACCAATCAAAAGACTTTCTCAGGAAGAAAAACTGCAAACAGTTCAATACAGAGATTTAAAGTACTCTGTCAAAGTATGACAAGAATGTCTAAACAGGTAAAATGAGATCAGATCTTAAAGGAACTTATGTGTAAAGCTGAGGGCAAATGTTATAATGAAAGTTATTTCTCAAGTCTTTGAAGATTTTTTGACTATGGACATGACTTAATCATACTAGACTTCAAAAAAAAAATTACACTGGCAGAAGTGTGGTAGATTGGAGAGTGGAAATAACACAAGCAGAAATTCTGTTAGGTCATAACAGTATTAATCCAGAAAATGAAGACCAGGACCAAAATGGTGGCTGTGAGAAATGGAAGAAGAAAATGAAATAGTAATTTGTAAAACATTGTGATTAATTGAAAATGGAAAATTAAAGAGATATTCAGAATAACATACATTTTTAAATTCTAAAAGATATATGTGGAATCAAATCATAAAATGCTATATTAATCAAATGTCATTATTTGACTCTTTAGTCATTATTTTTAGGACAAACCTATTCATGAACATACTATCAAAAGCATATTTAGAAAGCTATGAAATTTATAACATTATATAAAAAAATAGTCCAAAGACTTCTGAAATGCATGAATTGCACCATGGTTACTCTGAGTGACAGCTCATGGAAAGTAAACATATCTAGAAGTTCAAGGAACAGGCCAAATTCTGGTAACAGATTATTTAATTATTTTTATAAAGATAAAGGGGAATATTTTGAGAGTTAAATAATCATTTATTGATTAACAAAATTATCAATGATTGAATCTTTTAGAATATACATTAGTCGAGTAACAAAGTATAATTTTGTCCCAAATTTTATTTTTATCATGTATTTTAATATAGTCCATAATATAGTTTTCCAAAATATTTTTCAACTTAAAATAATAATATTAGTTATTTGGTTGTGAAATTTAAAATAGTGCTGATTGTATATTACTTAACAAATTATTAGTTGGTATTGGCAGATTATTAACCATGGCCTAATTTCTATCATGTCTAAAATAAATCCCATGTTTGGTGAAGATAGAAAATGAATGAGATTTTGTGTGTGTTTGTGAGTGTGTGTGTGTGCGTGTGTGTGTATGTTTATGTATATGATGAGATTATTTCCTTAAGTCCCCAGTCTAAGAGTTTTTCAGAATCTCCATGTATAGAAATTACACTTCCAAAATATTCACCACAACCACATCATGCCTAGCACAATGCTGTTGGAATTTAAGGAAACTCAAGTAACAAGACCTCCCCTACCATCACCCCACATACAATATCTGGTATGTTTGGAATATGTCTTCTCAATTCTTCACTTTTGCATGGAAGGGAGCTTCCATTAGAATATTGTCCTGGTCATTGTCCTACCTCTTCACTGACCTCTATTAGGCATCTTACTCTGTTTCTGTTACAACAAAATACCTGAGACTAGGTAATTTCTAAAATAAAGGTTTATTTGGCACAGGGTTCCAGAAGCTAGTAAGTTCAAGATCAGGCGGCTGCATCTGGTGAGGGCCCCATGCTGTATCCTAACATGGTGGATGACATCACTTGGAAGGAGTGCACGCAAAAAAGACAAAACACAAAGGGCAACTGTGTTTTCTAACTCAATCTTGTGGTAACTAAACCAGTTCCATAAGCTCCAGAACTCACACACTCCCAGAAGATGGCACTATCCCCTTCATGATGAAAAGCATCCCTCATGACCTACATGCTTCTTTGTTTTTGTTTTTGTCTTTTTGAGACGGAGTTTTGCTCTTGTTGCCCAGGCTGGAGAATAATGGCATGATCTCAGCTCACCGCAACCTCCGCCTCCTAGGTTCAAGCGATTCTCCTGCCTCAGCCTCCTGAGTAGCTGGGACTATAGGCGTGTGCCACCATGCCCGGCCAATTTTGTATTTTTAGTAGAGACGGAGTTTCTCCATGTTGGTCAGGATGGTCTCGAACTCCCAACCTCAGGTGATTCACCCTCCTCGGCCTCTCAAAGTGCTGGGATTACAGGTGTGAGCCACCACACCTGGCCCTCAAATGCCTCTTAAAGGTCTCAGCACCTCTTAACACCATTACTCTGGGGACAAAGCTCTAACATCAGTTTTGGCAGGGAAAAGTCATATTCAAGCTCTTGCAAATGGGAAAGAAACAAACTATCTGACAGATAAATTTGGTAAGATTAACAGAGAAGTAGTGTTCAAGCTCTCCTGATTCCGTTTGCAATCTGTCTACTAAAAACAATTCTGTAATTCTACACTTTAGTTGCAGATTATGCTCAACAAATGGGATTAGCTAGTGACTGGGGATGTAATTGTAATTTGTGTGTATCCACAGACTGAACTCACAGTTTAAAAGTATTGTTATTATCATGAAGTGCTGTTTTCATTTCTAATTGTTCCTTTTATTTATCGTTCAGTTTCAAATCTAGGCAGAGGAAAAGGAAGGTGGGCATTATTCATAAAACCCTCAAAATTCCAACACATAGCTTTTAATTTTAGAGCAGAAAATCTGTTTTGTTTTGATTTTCCTGTAATCTCTTCTAAGAATGCACAACTAGTAAGTATATTGGAAAATATAAGAGATGTGAACACCTGAGTTCTAGTCTAGGATCTGTCATCATGTAATATTGACACTTGGCATATGTAATTTATGGTTTTTGATTAGTGTGTTTCATGAGAACTTTATTTGGAAAATGATAGGGTCAGACCAGATGGCCATAGGGTTTCTTTTTAATTCTGAAGTCCTTTATAAATATCAATGAAATTCTTTCTTAAAACAAACCCCTCACTAAAAATATTAAGTAAATGAATACAAACAATAAAAATAAAAATAACAGGTCCCATTTTAATAGATAATAATGACAGCGTTTTTGTTACCTAAAATTGTATAGACCAAATTAATGAAAAAGTCTACTGTATTCCTTTTATCCACGCAATGTAAATTCACTTTTCAGAACTGTGGTGATATCCATCCAAGATTCAATAATTAGTTAATAAGATTGAATTTCTAACAACTAAAAGGAGTTTATTCCACAGCCGAGTAAATGATTCTTAACAACACTTTACAGCAATGGCTTCTAATTGAAATTTACGACCGGAACCTTAATTTCACCAGCTGTTCTTAATGGAAGAGAAATCCTCGTGAAAAACACAAAGCTGCATACATAACACGTTATAGGTGGTCAAGCAAGAACTTAAAACAACAAACTTTCTGTATTGAAGGCAAAGTTTGCTTTTTTCTTATTTTACTACATATTACTACTCTGAGTAAGAGGAGATTTTTTAAAACAGTAAGATTTTGTGTGCAAAGATTTGTAAAATAATATTTAGAGGTTTGTTAAGAATAATCTATAGTTCAAAGTAGCATATGGTATTATTTATTATTATTATATTATATTATTTCTATTCTGACTCTTTATGAACCATGAACCAGAGGCTACAGTAATCTTAATCCAAAAGTTATATTTGTATATTTTTCTGGTTATTTGTATCTATTCCAAACATATGAAAATGTTACTATGCTTAAATATTTAAGAAATTTATTTAATGTTTTCTGTTCTCCCTTGACTTAGGCATATTTCCTAAGCAAGTAAGAGTCAGGATATACTAGAAAGCAATATAATAAAAATAAGTTTAGAAAATTAAAAAGCTTTTAGTGTACAATTGATAAATCATAGTCAATAACTTTTCCCAAATGCTTTGAGATAAAAATAGGCCCTGAACATGTCTGAGTGTCTTATTGAGTTTCATTAATAAACTCATATTCATTTACCTGCATGCACTATCTCCTGCCTTTTTTATTTTTATCACACCTACTAATATGCTTTCTCATTTGCTCTTCCTTTCAGAAAACGAACTATCTTATTATTCATTGAGAGAATAAATTATGGCAGTTTGAAAACTGTGTATCTACCCATCATTAAATATCTATGCATTCCTATATTGTTTTCTCCTAATTCCCTCCTGATAAAACAGGAAAATGTTCTCTCCTGCCACAGGCTTGTACTTTCAGTGCTAGAGATTGGACGTTTTTCTATCTTCTCACATATGTGACGCCTTCAGTAAACACTTTCTCTCATGCAATTTAAACTCTCTCTACTTAATTATTTCCACAATCACATATGCTATCATTTTTAAAATAAGTCAACTCACCTTAAAAACTCACCTTCCTTCATTCAAGCTGTGATCCTATTCCTGGGGTCTCTTCATACTATATTTAGAGAGCTGTCTACATATGATGCATGAATTCTCACTTGTTTTCACTCCCCATGTTACCCCCAAATCATCTCCTCTCATGCTTGTCAAAAGACCTTCAAAGAATAATGTCCCTTTCCAACAAAATTATTGATTTTCATGTTGCCAAAGTCAGTGGTTACAGTTCAGTCTTCATATTGTTAACTTTTATTTCTTATTTTTCACAATGAATTCCTTGCTCTCTTTTGGCCTCTGAAACTCCATGATCGTCATGCCCCATCAACAACTCTCGTTGCTTTTCATCAGTGTTTTTGCTACCTTTCTTCTCTGAAGGAATGATGTCATAGAAGGCCGGTTAAAACAGCATTAAATGAAATTCAGCATCTTATAACATAACGTAAAAAATCCAAGTGTCAATCAAAATCACTTGTCATACTCAAACCAAATGAAAAACAACCACCAATAGATGTAAAATCCAAGATGGCAGAGATTCCAGAATTAAAGCTGTCATGATAAAAATGTTTCAATAAACAATTACGAACCTAACTTGAAACAACAAACCTTTGAAAGTATCAGCAAAGAAATATGCAGTATAAAGTAGAAGCAAACAGGAAGTTTTCAACTGAAAAATACAATTATCAAAATAATAATCATAAAACTCAATAAATAAGATGAACAGGAAATCATAAGGGATATTGAAAAGAACAAGTGAATGGGAAGATAATAAAAGAGAAATGACTCAATATGGACAACATGGAGAAAACAGAATAGAAATAATGAACAGAGCCTTGAGAACCTGTGACAGTAAGTCCAACTTTTCTGTCATTGTAATACCAGAAGGGGAAAAGAAAGTGTAAGCTTGAAAAAGTACTTTAAAATCTATGGCGGCCGAGGTGGGCGGATCACGAGGTCAGGAGATTGAGACCATCCTGACTAACATGGTGAAACCCTATCTCTATTAAAAATACAAAAATTAGCCGGGCATGGTGGCGGGCGCCTGTAGTCCCAGCTACTCGGGAGGCTGAGGCAGGAGAATGGCGTGAACTGGGGAGGCGGAGCTTGCAGTGAGCCGAGATGGCGCCACTGTGCTGCAGCCTGGGTGGCAGAGCCAGACTCTGTCTCAAAACAAAACAAAACAAAACAAAAAACAAACAAAAAAAATCTATGGCTAAAAGCTTCCAAAATTTTACACTGTTATAAACCTACAATTATAGGAAACTGGAAGAAAACCAACTTAAAAAAAAAAAAACCCACAAGAAATTACATCATCAAGATTCATTAATGTCTAGTTTTTGAAGTCTGAAGACAAAAATATCTGAAAAGTAGCCAGACTTTGACAACTTGCCTACAGGGGAAAAAACATTTTGAAAGACAACAGATTTATCATCAAAAACCAAGGATACCAGAAGGAATTGGAACAACATTTTTCAAGGAGGGCGACAAGACTAACTCAGAATCTTATACTCAAAAAAAATAAAAGTACTCCAGAAATAAAGGAGAAATTAACGTATCTGCAGATGAAGTATTTAACACCAGTTACCAGTTTGGCCTTTCCTAAAAGAATGACTTAAGGCAGCTCTCTAAACAGAAGGAATATTTTTTTTTTTTGAAAAAGGTCTATTGGAATCTCAAGATTGAAGACGGAGCATAGTAAGCAAAAATATGAATAAATACAATAGACTTTTCTTACAATAGGTTGCTGATTTGAAACAACAATTTTAGCACAGTCTGATGCAGTTAAGCTAATTATACTCTAAAAGGAGGATAGAGAAGAAATGTAACATCACATCTGTATAGCTTACTGACATCAGTAAAATAACCCCACCAATAAACTGTGATATAGAATATCTACAGCGACCACACACACACACGCACACAAAAAATTATTATAGATAAATAAAAACAAAACGCCAAATATTTCAAGAAACTCACTGGAAGGCAGAAAAATGAAAGCAGAGAGCAAAAAAATGAGAAGAACCAAAAGAAAATAGAAAATAAAATTAAAGACTTAACCCCTAAGAGATTATTACATGTATTAAATGTAAATGGCTAAATGCAAAAATTAAAAGACAAACTCGCAGAGATGATTAAGAATTATGATCCAACTATATGCTGTATATAAGAAACTCATTTCAAATATGATAGAGGAAGTTTAAAAATAAAACTATGGAAAAAGATACATCACAAAAATATTAATTAAAAGAAAACAGGAATGACTATATCATGTCAGATGAAGTAGACCGCAGTGCAAATAAAAATAATAGATGTAGCGTGGGAAACGTGGTAATAATGAAAGGGTCAATATACCAAGAAAACATAGAAATATGCACCAAAAATCTGTAACTAAAAAATTAAAAATATAAAATCATATAATATTAAAAGTATTTTAAAAATAGACCTAAGTCTTATACCAAATAAAAAATTAATACAAATTAGATCGTGTACTTAAATACAATATGTAAAACTACACTTTTTAAAAACTAATATAGGACAGAATCTACCGAGTTTCACGGTAGGCAAGGAGTTCGGAGATGACACCAAAAATACTATCGGAGAAGAAAAAATTCATAAAGTGGACTTAATCAAAATGTAATATTTTGTTATGTAAAAAATTGTACTAAGAGGATGGAAAGACAAGCTACAGAGTGGGAGAAAATATTTGCCAACCACACATCCAGTAACAAACTTGTATCTAAAACATGTAAGGAATTCTCAAAACTCAATAGTAAAAAATAATTCAGTTTTAAAATGGGGAACAGGCAGAAGTTTTTCTGAAGAGGATAAACAGATGTCAAATAAGCTTGTGGAAAGATGTTCTATATCATTAACCATTAGGAGAGTTCAAATTAGAACCACAATGAGGTAATATTTGTATGTCAAAAAAATGACACTACCAATTGCTGTTGAGAAACTGGATCACTCCGCTATTGCGGTTGTGAAGGCAAAAGCGTACAACTCCCCCAAAAACAATTTGATAGGTTTGTTTATTGCTTGCTTTTTAAATTAAACATATACTTACCAGAGGGCATAATATTTGTATTACGGGACATTTATCAAAGAGGAGTGAAGACTTAGGTTCACGCAAAAACCTTCATACAAACGTTTATAGCTGTTTGCTTACAACAGCAAAATTTGTAAAAGACTCTGGTGTACTTAAACAGGTTAATGGTTAAATAATGTGCTATATTTATAGCAATAAGTAATATTTATTTATTTATTTATTTATTTATTTATTTATTTTTGAGACAGATTCTTGCTCTTATTGCCCAGGCTGGAGGGCAATGGCACAATCTTGGCTCACTGCAACCTCTGCCTCCCGGGTTCAAGTGATTCTCCTGCCT
>NW_012109619.1:536634-561801 GCF_000951045.1 Mandrillus leucophaeus | reverse complement strand
ATTTCTAAATTATTTTTAAAAATATCTGTACCTTAACCATTTTTAAAGAAAAAACAAAGGAACAAATAAAATAAAGAAGTGAGAAATAAAAGAAGCAAGGAAATACAAACCTGCTACACCACTCTGAAAAGCTTGTTGATTTTCAGCATTTGGATTAAACCCACAAATCAATTTCCCAGAGGTACTTCCATAGCCACTTAATTTATTACATATCCTTCTATCTATATACCCTAATAAAACTATTGTTGTCCTTCCTTATATTTGAAAAAATTATTCTTGCATATTTCTATATATCTAGCTTCTCCATTAGACTGTAAGTTGTTTGAATGCAGGCACATATTTATTTTATACTCTCTTTTCCGATGTCTGGAATGATACCTAGTTACAAAATAGATCAATGTTGCCCTATAGAAATATAAACCAGATATGTAATTTTAAATTTTCTAAAATCCATATATTTTAAAATGTAGGATAAAAACAGATGAAAATAATTTTAATAATACATGTTTTTAATCCAATATATCCAGAATATGAATACTTAAAAGTATTAATATTTCATTTCATTCTATTTTTCATGTGTCTTTGAAATGCAGTATATATATTAGATTTATGACCACTTATGACCAGTCTGAATAATCCACACCTGATGGGCTCAGTAGACACAAGTGGCTAGTAGGTACTGTATTGGAGTGTATGGAAATAGATGTTATGTGAAAACTTATTGGATAGAGAGATGGAGAGTGGGAGGGGAAGTGAAAGGGAGGATGAAAGAAAGAAAAAGGATATTTAGAAACTGAAGAAGATGGCAGAGATAAGAATTTAATACTTCTGGCTAAAAATACTGATCAAAAGGATCAATTATATGGCCCTTCAGAGACAAAAGATCTCAGTATTAAGTCAATTGCTTATGTGAATTTGAATTATAATTTATATAATAATATAAATAATGTCAAATTTTCATTGTCGTATGAGCAGCATTTACAAAGAACGTAGCATAAGGATTTATAATATAATGACCTCTAAATTGACATTGACCATTATATATGAAAATAATATTTCTTATATATATATATATTTTCAACAATTCATTGCATTTTCTTTGCCTTTCCTTCTATCGACTAGAATGGGCAGATATTGCCTATATTTTGTTCTGTGACACAAAGGAACATATGTCAAGGAAAAAAAATATGTTGTGGATTTACCCTGCACGAATTCGCAGTTGTTTCTTCATATGGCCCATATTCCCAGTATCCAATTTTAAATTTACTGAGTTTTATTGCTTATTATGCATAGGTTTAATGCCTAGAAAACATTTTCCTCTCAATATCTTCTAAATAAAAAGTTTATGTTTTTCTGCTGTTCAGTAAGTCAGATTGTGTGTTTATTTTGGATCAAACTTACCTGTTTGAATTATGGTCAGAATGTACCAGCTCTACGATTTTTCTCAATGTACTTCATATCATTATCTCAGCTTTCGTAATAAAAGTTGGTAACAATACCAATGCAAAAATGTCACGAGCAAGATTCACAGTCTAGCAGCAACATAAAAATTGATAGTTATTGTAAATTGCATAATTGTTTTTCAAGTATCAATCTTAATTGCACTGCTCTATTATTCCATTGCTCTGTGTTCTTACAATCTTCATGATGGATTCTTCCAATGCTATGTGGGGTATGTGTGGGTATGGGTGTGTGTGGGTGTGTGTGCGCGCGTGCCCATGTTTGTGTGTGTGTATAAGAGAGGAAGATAGTGAAGGAGAAGAGTGAGAAAAAAATAGATGTTTTTTGGTTTTGTTTAGATATATAAAGTATATCTCTTCCTTCTAAAGCTAAATGTATTTTAAAATTTCTGCTAGCATTTCCTGCTCATCACCGTGCACATTTTTGATGGATGTATTACTTATCACTCTTTGTTCATATTTATAAAATGAACAAAGTGTGGTTCATGAACATAGACTTTCTGAGACTGTCATAAATTGGTATTGGAACTAATAGGATTCACTGATGAAAGGAATACAAAAGCTTAGATTAAGTAAAAATCCTAGTACTTTAGGGTTCAGTAATCAATTTACAAGAGAGTGTGGTTGTGTGGGTTTTGTCAGTTTATAAAATGTGTTTATTAATGTCAGCAGTGATGCTCCCATTCAAAGGTAAAAGAAGGTTGGAGCTTTAGTCCTGTGGTGCTTTGAGTTAGAGTAAGTAGCCCAGGGCCAGGCGCAGTAGCTCACGCCTATAATACCAGCTACTAGGGAGGCTGAGACAGGAGAATTGCTTGAACCTGGGAAGCGGAGGTTGCAGTGAGCAGAGATCGTGCCATTGAACACCAGCCTGGGTGACAGAGGGGGACTCCATCTCAAAAATAAAATAAAATAAAATAAAATAAATAAAAATAGAGTAAGTAGTCCAGGCACATCAAATCTTGCTTTTCACCAAACATGCCGAGTGCCCACATCCAGAAAAAATTAAAGGTTCAAATTATTTATGGTAAAACTTTAGTAGGTTCCATTTTGCTGCGTTTGCCACAGGCTTTATATTGGCCGTTTCAATTAACTTTGCATCTCTTTATTGCCCTTCCTGCCCATTGTTTTTAGAAGTATATGTTGGTAAACCATCTTGCATATTTAATGAGCAGGTTTTTTAAGTTCATTAGAAAATCACAATATTCAGCATCAAAATTTAATTTTTAAATTTTGATAATTTAATTTTCAGCGTCAAAATATTTCCTTATCTCTACAAAATGAATTCTTAATAATTATTTGCAAACTGGTACATATATGAAGTTTAATATTTTACAATGCACATACACTCAGATACACTTACGTACACGTAATAGGAAACATTCTAGTTCTCATAATGATACCTTTTAAGATTCTGCTACATGTTTCAGAACTACTTTAGCATATTTGTTTTCTGTTGCTTTAGTTGTAATTAATATTTCAGTTATCACAGACAAATAAGAAAATAAAACAGATAATGTATACTGTTTTATGCAATCTAATTGAAAACCAAGTAACTTCATAATAAGCTATCCAAAGGCTTACAGAAATTTCAGTAGAGAAATGGGGTTGAAGAATTGATTCAGAAAATAATACAGAAACGTAGAGGCACACTCCAGTAATCGCTGCCATATATAAAATATTACAATTAGTTTGCAAGCTACATACATACCTTGTACTGTAAAATATGTATATATTATATGAAATTATATGTAGCTATATTCTACAATAAAAATTATATAATAAAAAATATATGTACAGTATATATTTATAATATGTAAACATTGTTATGTAAAAATTGTACATATTATAAATATATTTTAATATATGCATATTTGTATATGTATATTATATATTTAAATATATAAAATTATATGATAAAATTCTATAATTATATATAAAATTTTGTGTATACAATTTTTTTTGAGATAGAGTCCTACTTTGTTGCCCAGGCTGGACTACAGTTGGGTGATCTCGACTCACTGCAACCTCTGTCTCCCAGGTTCAAGTGATTCTCCCCTCTCAGCCTCCTGAGTAGCTGGGATTACAGGTGCATACCACCATGTTTAGCATATTGATAGCTTTAAAATAATGATATATTATTTAACGTTACTGTTCTTAATTGGTTTTTATATATGGTTTTATATTTGTTAATATTTAAGGTACAATATACTAAAAATATTGGTCAACACTGAAGATTAGCTACCTCCCTGTGGTTTTAACTTGCTTGTCCCGAAGTCCTGGTCATGATGAAACATATCTAGCCAGCAGTGGATGCAGGTAAAAGGAGATCAGAAATCTGGAATCATTATTCTAAGATGGAGAAGAAAATATTTATTGTTTAAAATATAATACCTGAAGAAATTTGCAGATACAAGGAGCTGAGAGACTTTCAGAACTGACATTCTTGATTTTCCTTCAAAAGATAGATGACCAAGTGATAAAGGCAGCATGTAGTCTAAACCAGGGGTTGGCAAACTTTTTTTAGTCAAGGACCAGACAATAAATATTTCAGTTATTGTGGGCCATAGATAGTATTTTGTCTTTTACTTCCACTGTTACTTCCATAAAAATGTAAAAAATAATTCTTAAGGACCATACGAAAAGCTGGTGGGCCAAATTTGGCCTGAGGACTGTATTATATACCTAGCCTGGATTCTAGATGTACACAGTACAATAAATGTTTGGAACAGTTACTGAGGAGGAAGATTACAAATCTGTGATAACTTAACAAAAGGATTAATGGGGAGTAAGATTTTAACAGCATGAACTTGTGAGGATAGGTTAATTCCTGAAGCAAGAGGCCTCAAAATTTGTAATTCATCAGTTTAATTTTAATCATGTTTTACACTATAGTAAACTATATCTTAAATGCTTTCCTGTCTTTAAAAAATTACTTTTTAAAATTTGGGTAAAATTAGGACATATCAAAAAAGGTAACTTTCAAAAAATAAGATTCACATGTATTATAAATATTGACTTATCTGTATACAATAATTACAGTTGATATTTGACTTGTGTGTGATCCATATGTAAAGTAAATTATGTATCTTTTTATTAACTATTAATATGTAATATCATTTATTTTATTGGAAAGATGCATTAGCAGTTATTTGGATGAGCAATAAATATGAAGAATAGGTCAAAATTAATAAGAATTCATATTAAAATAAAATCTATAGGGAATTTGACTACACAATCAAATAGTTAGGTATTAGATGTGTTCTCTTTTTTATGTATTTAAATGGTAAAAAAAGCAATTTTTAAACTCACAAGAATAATGTACATATAAACAAATCTATGTACTACATAAGTAGTACATTCTACATCAGTAGAAATATAGTAAATAATTTGGATGGGTAAATTGAGTGTTAAAGAATATCTTTAATTCTACAACTGTCACTGAACTTAGGTAGGTTTAGTTCTTTTCCTGGCCAAAAAAAGAAAAAAAAATTGGATCTTCTGTCTTAAATAAATTCAGGAACATGAGTTCCGTGGTATAAATTCATTTTAGCTTTTGTTGCATTCTTTCTGATTCTGCCCCTTCCTGTCTTCATTTCTATCACTTTGTTTGAAGGTATATTTATACCTGAACCAGGCAAAGCCTGATGATATATGTTAGAATACAGGTTATTATATTGCCTTTCCTACCAAAATGTTCCATTTCCCCAATGAACAAATATACAACCAGACCCCACAACTCTTACTAAGATTGTTTTATTTTTAAGCCATTAATCAGAAACCAAAAAGGAATTTACCAGAAATGTCCATAAATTTTGTTTTAAAATAAATGAAAATGTAAAAATTAATATGCTCTGCAGTCTGAGTAAACATTAGTGAAAAGATCATATATCTCGTTCATGTCCTCACATATCTAGAATCACTCATTTCTGTAAAGATAGCTCCATGGTTCAGTTTTTTTTGCAGTCAATTTACAAGGCAATGAATTTTTAGCATTTTCTTACCATAATAGAAATACAAATCCTATTATGCTTTGAAAATGTCTTCCTCCTGTACGATGTAGCAGTCACTTGGCATAATTCTTAAATGATGCTACATAACAGGAGAGGTGTGAAACCTTGAGCATTCTCTCCTCAATTTTTCTGTCATTAGACAAGTGGCCTTGGCCTCAGATGTTTTTGAAGCTTTCCATTTCCCTCATCACGATCTCCTCACCTGTCACAGGATCTCTGCCTCTGACATGCAGTGACTTCTGAACTTCAGGTGCTGAGGAAGCCAAGCACGTTTTCAATTTGGACTGTCAGCAACCATGTTAAGGAAAGAAAATAGTGACAGTGTAGCAAACAAACCAGCACTTTATTTGTTCTTTTTTCATATGTTTCCATATGGAAGTTGTTAAATTTGTGTCAGTCGTAATGTCGTCACTCCTCACAGAAGAAGGCCGTGTCGAAATGGGTGTGAACAGGTTAAATAACTACTGTGAAAACATCTGCATCGCTCTTCACCATAGTGTGAACATTTAACTCACCCTGTACTGCATATATTTAGGTGTATCTGATGGTTAATAACATTTTCCTGTGGGAAGAAATCATTCATGGGAATGCTTCGTTCCTGTATGACTTTCTGAGCAGTGGCCGTGTATCTTCTGCAGATCCTCATTTAGCATCAGTTCACAGATTTTTGAGTCTGTGATGTAAGGCAGACTGTTACTCTTATTGTCCAGTCTGAACATTAATTTATTTTCTAAGCTTCCCTGATGAGAACTGAAAGAGACTGAGTTGAATAAATGGATGAGTAAAGAAACAGACGTGTCTACTCCTTACTTAAGTTGAGCCCAGAGTGGCACTTTCACGCAAGTAACTCCTTCCTCCACACTACACGAGCACACACTACAACCATAATGTTGATGAGAATCAAAAAAATTAAATGAGGAATGTTGTTCATTAAGGAATTTATTTCACATTATGAAAATGAGATCTCTTTGAGATGTAAGTTTCTAACTCTCTTCATTCAAGCTTCATTCAAGCTTTAAATTTCACTGAAATTCTCATCTAATTTCAAGAAGGTGATTCCTTATACCCATGGTTATTCTTAGAATTCAGAATTACATGTATGTATATATAAAATAAATTAACATTTGATTATAATTAAATATACATTAATCTATCTTTCTTTTATGGAAGCTATTGAAATCTTGCTTGGCAAACTGTTAATCTACTATGTTAATGTCATCAATGATATTACCTTGTCTACAAAATTAAATATGCATCCCTCTAGACTCCTCAGCAGAAACTATGATCCCAGTAGTCCTTCCAGTCCCTTTTTTCAATACTCTCCTACGTATCTAGACGTCTCTACAGAACTGGACTATTTGCTATTCTCTAAATATTCTTGGAGGTACAATCCATCTTGAAACTTTACTTATGCTCTTTACTCTGCCTATGCTTTGTTTATTTTGTTGTTGTTGTTGCTGCTGCTGTTTTGAGACAGAGTCTCGCTCTGTCACCCAGGCTGGAGTGCAATGGTGCAATCTCGACTCACTGCAACCTCTACCTCCCAGGTTCAAGAAATTCTTCTGCCTCAGTCTCCCGAATAGCTTGGACTACAGGTGCGTGCCACCACATCTGGTTAATTTTTTGTATTTTTAGTAGAGATGGGGTCTCACCGTGTTAACCAGGATGGTCTCGATCTCCTGACTTCATGATCTGCTCGCGTCAGCCTCCCAAAGTTCTGGGATTACAGGCGTGAGCCACCGCACCCGGCCTGCCCATGCTGTGTTTTACCTGCTTCTGTTTTACTCCAGCTCTGAACTTATTTAAAAGTTATTTTTCTGAAAATCTTTCAGAAACATGACTTCTGGAATTGTGGCTTGAGGACCCTTCCCAGTAAAACAACAATAACCAGTGAAAATGAGAAAAATCAATCAACCAGCCCCTGTTTCTACATCGAGCTCTAGAGTAGTGGCTTAGAGATTTTTCTTAGGGAGAAGCAGGCCCTAATAGAGATCTAAAGTTGTCCGCCAGCCACCTGACTTTATTTGAAACAGAGCAAAGAAAATTCCAGCTTAAGTTTGTTCTCAAAACAATAGAGATTTTGGTGGCAAGCAATTAAGAGGAGGCAAGCGGGTAGCTTCATGTAACAACAAGGTACAATGTGGACCTCTTAATTTAACAGGGAGAACCTGGGGGAAAGACTAGTAAGAATAGGTTTCTTGAGGTCAGACACAAATCTGAAAGACTGGCCTTAACAACTACCAATTTTGTACATATTAGGTAATCAACAACTCATGTTCACAAGTCCTAGGGAAAATAACTAAATATTTTAACCAATTTAAGCCTCATCTTCTAAAATTATACTTATGTAATTGTCATTTCCTTAAAATCATAGACTTTAAATTTTCTTCTGACAATATAACACAGATTGTTTGGGTGTCCAAAAACCAACAAAAAGACAGTCATTTGCAGCTATATGTTAGATATGATAACAATACACAAAAGGATTTTAAATGTTTTAGGAAATAATTAAAAACCCATAAATCCAAAATAAAGAATTTTCTTGGGTTTAAACATGAAATATAATAAAATCATTTAGGTTGAATGTACATGTATAAATTATACTTGCTATTTGTAGTTAAATTATATTTGTTTTTAATTTATATAAATGAAAGTTTCCTCTATTTTTAGTTGAAGGTTTATAAATTGAAATGATGACACATAGGTGTCTTAGTTTTCTAGTTTGTTTATATTTTTAACACTGGAGGAAATATTTTGGAGGAGAAGTGATTATAATGGCATACATGTGCTATATTTAGCAAGGCATTATATGATGGTTTTTATCTGACAAAAACATCTGAAGACACAAATCCGCAAAATTTTTAGTTTATTACTTTAGATGATTATATACAAATCTTAATTCATACACCTTCAGCTTATTATGGGACATAAAAAATAAATTAAACTACACAGGTTAAGGAGATGTGCATTTGGAAAAGAGATAGTAAAATAAGAATATGTTTAGGGCTCTTTAAAAGTATTTAGAGATGCATTAAGGATACCCATTCTTTGAATTTAACATTTCTTGTTACTTAAAAAAATATGTAAAAATCAAATGTGAGAAAACACGGATAACATATGGAGATACAACACAATATATATATTTAAATTTGAAAATAACTAGAAAGATGCATTAACTGTTTTCCCCTGAAATATTCTATTCAAAATCAATATGATTACATTCATAACTTTCTTGATTCCTCTTCTGTTGTTGATGTCAAACTCTACTTTACTTAGATGTGAATATTCTTGTATCTCATAGGTAAAGACTGGGATATTCACCATTAGATAAGATGGTAACACCTGGGAAACAAAAGCTAATAACATCTTTTCTACCATAGTGCAAAGCAGTGGTATGAGAAGACAAAAATATCCCATCAATTGTGGTAGGAGTGGGATTAGTAACCAGTCATCTGTTGAGTAAAGTCATAGTGAAAACAGACCCTTACTAGTGGGATTATGCACACTGTCCTTGTAGGCTGTTAAATACACCAGTCCACCTCCATACTTGCTCTCTGCTTTTAAGAAGCATTGCTACTTCTCAGTGCATATTTCTTACTATGTTACTTAGATGTGAATATTCTTGTATCTCATGGGTGAAGATTGAGATATTCCTCATAGCATAACGTGGTAGCACCTTGGAGACAAAGTTAACGACATCTTTCTGTCAAAGTGCAAAACATTGATAATAGAAGACAAAAATACCCTATCCATTGTGGTAAGAGTGGGAATAAATGATAATGAGCCTTCTATTGTGTAGAGTCATAGTGATGACACTTACTTGTGGGACTATGCACAGTCTCTTTTGTAGGCTGTTACGTACACCACCCCACCTCCAGATCTATACTTACTCCCTGCTCTTACGGAACATTGCTGCTTCTCAATGCATGCAGGAGTCTCAGGAGCAAACTGTGAGACAAAGTAGGAAACAAGAATCCACGTTTGCTCATTGCTGCTTGCCAGTGTAATTTAATAAAGGCCCTTACTCTGAAGATGTGTAACTCTCTGGAAAATACTTTGAAGTCAAAACAGGATAGAGAACTATGCCCCCCACGTCTCTTGCCTGAATTACTATATTCCTTAAAAGACAAATGACACTGGCCCTTGCCTTTCCCTGCACATAACATCTGACAGGGTTAGTGATTATGCTTCTGCAATCTATATAACCAAATGTGCTTTAGTGATCTGTAAGCAGATATACTGTTATACCCAAACTTTGATGTAATGTTGCACATACTGAATCTTCACCACCTGTATGTAAACTGTGAGCTCAAATGCTTTGTTGGAGCAATCATACAGAACTGTTCCTTGGGTCTAGGCCTTGGTCTTTTGTCCTCTGTAAGACTTCTGAATAAAAACTAGCTTTAATTTTTTAAAAGCTTGACTTCTTTTGTTAGTCGACAAGACAGTGAATAGAACTTGGCCAATACAGCAAAGAGCACTGTGTAAGAGATAATTATCCTATTTTGTGAAGGGCACTCCTATAACTATGGGTCACAATTGATGGGTTAGGCAGTGGGAGAAGGGAATGCAGTGACTAGGGTTATCCAAAAACCACTCAGACACTCATCCAGGTTTTCCAAGTCAATGAGCTATCTGGCATGTGCTTTCTCCATTTCCCAGAGAGAAGACTTCACCTAACCCCAATTATTCACCAGAATGAGAAGTCCCTCCTCTATCAGGGACACCTGCACCTTCTCATAGTTCTCAAGGCCCCAGACGGGTACCCTAAAATGCTGGCACACCAATTCTAGACAGCCTGGTGCCAAGCAGCCTGTACATTCACCATAGACAAGGCTTATCCTATTAGAAAAAAAAGCGGGGGGGGGTGTCGCCGGGAACGGTGGCTTACGCCTGTAATCCCAGCACTTTGGGAGGCTGAGGCAGGTGGATCACAAGGTCAGGTGTTCGAGACCAGGCTGGCCAATATGGTGAAACCCCGTCTCTTCTAAAAATACAAAAATTAGCCAGGCGTGATGGTGGGCACCTGTAGTCCCAGCTACTCGGGAGGCTGAGGCAGGAGAATCGCATGAACCCAGGAGGTGGAGGTTGCAGAGAGGCGGGATCGCGCCACTGCACTCCAGTCTGGGTGACAGAGTGAGATTCTGTCTCAAAAAGAAAAAAAAACAAAAACACAAAAAAACAAAGGAGTCTCCCTATGGGAATTCAGACCTAGACTGCCCCAACAAAAGTCTGAACCCAACATCCTTGTATTCGTTTTCTGTGCTACAGATTCACAAATTTAATGGCTTTATGCAACACCCATTTATTATCTCACAGTTTCCATTGGTCAAAAGACTGGGCACAGCTTAGCTGTCTTCTCTGTTTAAGGTCTCACAAGGGTGACACCAAGGTGTCCAAATAGGCTGCCTTCTCATTTGGAGGCTTGACTACGGTAGGAGGCACTTCCAACCTCCCTGGAGACGTTGGCAGAATTCTTTTTCTTTGTGCTTTCACTCCTAGAGACTACCCCTCTCCATAATAGTTCACAACATGCTGTTTGCTTCTTGAAGGCCACTATTAAAGTGCCTTTTCCCGCCCTCTTTAAAGGGCTTTCTCCTGATTAAGTCAGGTACACCCCAAGTTTACTTTTTATTAATCAAAAATCAACTGATTTGGAATCTTAATTACATGTGAAAATCCTGTCACCTTTGTCCTATAACATAACCTAATCACTGGGGCAAAATTGTATTACATTCACCATCCCCTGGACCAGCAGCAAGTGGAGAGGATTATACGGGTTGTGAGCAGAAGGGAATCTTAGGAGCCATCTTAAAGTTTGGACTACCTCAATGCTTTCCTGTATATGATGGGTGGATTAGGAGCTCTTATGCCTCTATTCTTTAATTGTCTTTTGGTTTGTGTTTCTCCTTCTGCAATAAATCCTATTTATTAATCTATTCATTTTAGAATTCAAACAGATGTATGAATGCCAAATGGAGAGCCATATGGGGATCATATGGTATGGCAAGTTGACAGATTGCTCAACTGGGAGGTTCACAGTATCTCCCCGTTTTGTTTCAAGAGGGGAGCGTGTATGTATATATGTGTGTGCTCAGAAAAATAATGTTTACAATAGTTTTCTCAACCCCATCTGCCTTCTTTGTGGGTTGGAGAGGTATTAAAGTATAACAATGCAGATTGTAAATACTGGAATTGACTGCTTGTGTTTGCCTGGTCATTCACTATTTACCAGTAGGGCAATTTACTTACATCCTTTCTGCCTTTTTTTTTTTTTTTTTTAATCATTATAGAGAAGATCCAGATGCAATATATCCCCTTTACACATGGTTTCACTTCCAGGGCTTCAGTTATCCATGGTCAACTGTGGTGTGAAAATAGGTGAGTGCAGTGCCACGGAATTCTTTGAGAGAGAGAGAGACCACATTTGCATAACTTTTATTACAGTACATTGTTATCATTATTCTACTTTATTATGTTATGCTTTTAATATCTTATTGTGCCTAACTGATAAATTAAACTATATTATAGATTTTATATATAAGAGAAACTATAGTAAATGTAGGGTTTGGTAGTGTCTACAGATTTAGCCATTCACTGGGGGACTTGGAACATATCCCCCATGGATAAGGGGGAACAACTGTCGTACATTCCTCAGATGGTGTCACTGATGCAAAATTGATTGGTGTTTGTGTAAATGGAAGTTTTCATTTATTTCAGTGTTTCCATGGGTAGTTAATTAGAAAAATTGGGAGGAAAGGTTTCTAGGCTTGCTAACAGCGTAGTTTAAAACAGGAAATCCCAGTTCTAAATATTTGATATTTGGAAAAACAGCCTGGGCAATATAGCAAGACCTTGTTACCACCAAAAAAAAAAAAAAATTAAAAATTAACCAGCCATAGTTGTGTGCACCTGTAGTCCTAGCTACTCAGGAGGTTGAGGTGAAAGGATGACTTGAGCCCAGGAGTTCAATGCTACAGTGAGATATGATCACACTACTGTACTCCAGCATGGGTGACAAAGTAGGACACTGTCTCTTAAAAAAAAAAAAAAAAGAAAGAAACTAAAACATTTTAGCTAAATTAAAATAATCACAAATGCAATTCTATATTCTGTGCTTTATTTCAATAGATCAGAATTTTTGTTAACCCAGAATTTACTTAAAGTATCATTTTTCCATATTCCTTTATATCCCTTAAGTAAATTGTACTTTTAAAATAATTTATTGTATTATATAAAGCATGATTATATAATAGGCTTGTCTAGGAGAAACAAACTGCAACTCTACCATCATCTTTAATCAGAGAGCCTTGTGTATCGGTCTTTAATACAATTTTATGATATGGAAGAGAACTTTGTCTGAGATTAGCAGTAATATATCTTCATTAAAGATTGTTGAGGAAAGTATGGTAATTTCAAATTTGTACACATATTGTTACACTAGAAAAAAAGCGGTAAGGTATATTAACTTGTTTTGTTGATGGGTGTATGAAACCGTTGTAATTAAAAGAAGAAAATAAGGTTTGGCTTCCTTTCAACAGTTAAGAGAGTTAAACACAAAAGTAATTTTTATAACACTTGTCTTTTAATTAGTGTCTGTGATATTACTAGAAAATTTTAATAATGTTTTTAAGATTTTGGATCTTCCATTAAAAGTGACTTTAATTAAGTACTTTTCATAAAACCTACTCAATGTGTCTTTCAAAATGTTATCACAGTTTATTTTAAATCTTTTGAATTTTATTTGGCAGGCCTTCCAGAGTAATCAGATAGCAGTCATTTTTCAATCCAAAAAATGTTTGCATCTTTTACAGTCACAGTTTTCAAGCCATATTTTTTTACTCACATGTTCATGGTATCAGTCGTCAATTTCCTTTGGAATAAAATTATCCTGAACCTGCTTGTATCGTTACCAATGCCACTGATGCTATTACTATTACCAACAACAAAAAATAATGATTAGAGTATTTTTTTATTCTTACTGTGGCCATGATATATGCCCATGTACATTTGCACTTTCATATTTCATATTTATAGTATGTTGTGTGCCAGAGGATTTATTATTCATATTTTACCTGTGGGAAATTATAACTGCCCACATTCACACAGACATTAAGTGATTTAAAATCAGTAGTTGAATTTATATTTTCATGGAAATCACCTGTCTAGTGCTTGCATATTTTCCTTTTTCAGTATTTGTATGATTCCATTTTTAAAATTTAGTTTCCTGATCCATTTCAGATTTAACTTTGTATACAGCATGACATATGAATCCAATTTTATCTTTTCTCCCAAAGAACTTTCCAGCTATCTCAACATCATGTATTCTAGATCATTATTTCTCCACTAATTTGAGATGCTACTTTTATCCCACATGAAATTTCCATATGAAATGTTCCCACATCTACATTTTCTACCATGCTCCAATGTCTATTTATACTCTTATAATTTACTTTTTAAAATATAGAAATTTCATAACAACATTCAATATCTGGCAGGCGTACATATCATGCAGGTTTCAATTAGAGAAGCAGAATTTTTACGTGTAATATTACAAAGATTTAGCTGCATATAACTATGAAAGATGGTTTAAAGGACCCTAAAGGTCTTCTTTTATGCTGAACTTTGAAGTGTGAAGGGCAGGCAATGAAGAAGAAAAAGTAGATAGTAGATACAAAATTGGAGAGAGCAAAGGCAGATTGTGATTAATTACATAAGGATTGGAAAACATGTTAGTCTCTCACCACTTCCAATTTTGATCATGTTTTTGTCCTCCGGGGAAAGTTGGCAAACTTCATTATGAGCCTAAATATGCATTTAGTTCCATTGTTGGGGAAGGTGGAACAGCTTCAGGCAAGCTGCTGCCCCACGCCAACAAGGTGAGTCAGCAGATGAGTATCAACATCTATGAGCTGAAGCAGCACCTGGTGCTTCTTCACCAGCCTTCTGATTATAAAATTAAGGTGGGTGCTGCTTCATGCGCACGTTCCATATTTCATGTAAAATATATCTTACGGTTAACTTCAGCCAGAAAGTATGGAAAAGGGAATTTTGGAAAACATAATTTGGGCTAAATTAAATATAATTTAGACCTAAATTACACATGTACTCTTGAAAACCCAATATATGTATTTTAAATGTAATATGTTGCTAAAATGCTAGGGGTTCCATCTGGGCTCTGTTGCTCACAACACAGAAATCCAATCACCGAGATAACAAGAACTGCCAGAGAAGAAGGTATTCTATTCTCAGCCAAGAAGAAGGGGAGATCAATCTCATATCTGTCTCCCCAGCTGACCAAATTAGGGGGTTTGTATAGTAGGGAAGGGATGTAGCTACATGCAGGAAAACAGGAATTAGAGAAGAGGAAGGAAGTAATCAGGATGAGTGAGAGATCTGGCATCTCATTGACTGGATGAGGTGATCTGGTGAGTTTCAGTCCCTTGCTTCAGGGTCCGTGTCATGGTTAATACTGAGTGTCAACATGATTAGATTGAAGGATGCAAAGTATTCTTCCTGGGTGCATCTGTGAGGGTGTTGCCAAAGGAGATTAACATTTGAGTCAGTGGACTAGGAGAGGCAGACCCACCCTCAGTCTGGGTGGGCCCCATCTAATCAGCTGCCAGTACAGCAAAAATAAAGCAGGCAGAAGAAAGTGGAATGAGCAGACTTGCTGAGTCTCCCGGCCTCCATCTTTCTCCTTGTTGGATACTTCCTGCCCTCGAACATCAAACTCCGAGTTCTTCAGCTTTTGGACTCCTGGACTTACACCAGTGCTTTGACAAGGGCTCTCAGGCCTTCAGCCACAGACTAAAGGCTATACTGTTGGCTTTCCTTCTTTTGAGGTTTTGGGACTCAGACTGGCTTCCTTGCTCCTCAGGTTGCAGACAGCCTATCAGAGGACTTCACCCTGTGACTGTCAATCCATTTTCCAAATGAACTCCCCTTTATATATATATGCATCCTAATAGTTCCGTCCCTTTAGAGAACCCTGACTAATACAGTTGGCTTCCTAAGGAAGGAACTCATGAAACAAATGTAAGTTCCAAGTTTTAAGACTAGGAGGGTCGATTTCTATGCTTATTCGCAAACCAGTAAATAGTATTTTTATGGGGAAACTCAGCTGGTTTCATATATACACACACACACACACACACACACACGTATATATGTGTGTATACATGGAGGTATATGTATATATGTGTGTACATGTATATGTATATGTGTGTGCATATATATACCACGTGTGTTTATATACTATGCGTATATATGTGTATGAGTATATATATGAATGTATACATATACACACTATGATTTATATGCATATATATACACATTACACACACACACATATGTGTGTGTGTAATGTGTATATATATGCATATGTGTGTGTGCATATACACAACATGGTACATATCTACACGCATGGTTTTGAAGAATACATATATATATGTATGTATAATAAAGCCACCTCAATACAGATCTCATAAACTCTGCACCCAAACAGGACTCTAAAAACCATATGTAACTTCTAAATAGAGACAGAGACAATGATGGAGTCATGTTTCCACCAGACATGATGCAGCTACTGCACAAGCAACAGAAAACAAGCTTATTCTTTCCCTAAAAAAAGATAATCCATTTTCTGCCTCTGGTTGATGTTCATTATTCTACCTGAGTCATATTACCCTTTTTATAACTTAAATACTGAGATACAAAGTTAACTACTATCAATGTGCTTTATTGTAGTTGGTACTGGAAGAATAAAGGGGATGTTCTTAAATATACATTCATACACAAGCAAAAATATTTATATTACAATAAGAAAAGAACTACTCATAACTATTGTAGTTTTTGTTTCTGTAGCTTTTCTCATACTGGTAGATGATATTTTTAACTACCTCCTCTGACTGCCTATTCTCTATATCTTTGCCCTTAGAAAGCAGCTCAACTAGCTGTTGTTCATTGCCTGCTGAGACAGTCCAAGCATTATTCCCTAGAGCAAGAGTCACATTCTCTCTAATTGAGTAATTGTAGATTTTCGTTGACTTCAGTCACAGAAAATGGGAGTACTAAGTAGTGCACTAAGAGATTTTCTACATTCCAGACATAGTCCTCCTTACCTTACTGCTTGGCAGTAACCCAAATTCTGCCTTAAATTTCAAAATCAGTCACAAGTGCAGTAACCATTTCCTTTGTCCATTGATATACTAACATGGATAACCCAAAATGGCAGCCTCAACATCTATATAAATGGAACTACTGCTGTATACCATGGTGGAAATAAGAATTCCACAACACCAGAGCCCAAAGTTTCAGGGTTAGGAAGCAAAAATTTTTCCAATTGCTTACTAAGGGTAATAGGGAGAAGAGGCACTCCAATTTTGACCCCTTGACTTCCAGACCCATGAATTGTGGCTATGAGAAGATGACAATCTTATACTGATCACTAATTTAAAGCATATATCCATCTTGCAAAAAAACGACTCAAGTCCCAAAGCTGTCACTTTTACTAAGTCTTCAAAGTGCCATTTCATAATTCTATTGGGTAAGCTGCTTCAGAATGATGGAGAACATGGTCAGACGTGTGAATTCCATGAGTATGAGCCTATTTTCATAATTCATTTGCTGTGAAATGAACTCCATGGTCGGAAGCAATGCTGTATATAATACCATGATAGGGAATAAGTCTGTATGTCCAAAAATAGTCATTTTGACAGTTGCATTGCAGGCAAAGGAGGAAAACCCATATCCAAAGCATGTGTTTCATATGTCTCAAAAACATATCTAGAGTAGTTGCTACTTCCTGTTCATCAGATCCAATCAGCATCATTAGAAAATTGTGTTGACCCATGAGATAGAAAGGCAACCCATGCCCTATGAACTTGACTTTAACATAGGGCTAGATACTTGATATAGCTGCAGACATATAACAGTGAAAGTATATTGTTGACCCTTTCAGATGCAAATTATTTCCTTGTGATAGTCACTACTAATAGATAACATTTTAAAAAATGTATTTTCCAGATCATTAGTTGCATACCAGGTCCATTGGATATGGTAATGCATCCTATCACCTCTGAAAATTCAGATACAATCATTCACAACCTAACAGTTAAAATAATCCATAAGTTTCCAAGATCTGTTTCAGCACAGGTCAAATAGGCGACTTAAACAGGTATATAGTAGGAGTCATCATGCCTACATCTTCCAAGTTCTTGAGGCTGGTACTTATCCCTTGAATTCCTCTAAGAATGTCTCTAAGAATAACTGTTTTCTGTTTACTGTTTGGAAACTATCAGCAGTTCTAGTTGTTTCCATGTGGCTTTTGCTATTATAAAAAATCATGAAACCCTCATTCCATAGCTCAAAAAAGCAATATGGATGCATATATGTATCTGAATACCTCTATCTGAATATATTTATCTAAATATATCTAATTATGCACGCTAAAACTGCAAAAAACCATGGAATAATTGGGGAACTGCTGGGCCAAAAGTAACATAAACCTGGGCAAAAACTCCAGTGATCATTTCTGATCCTCGTCTGACCTGTGGATCACAAAGATATTTTGAGCCTTCAAGAATTAGTTCAGGTTATTGTAGCCCTGTTATATAGTTTGAAGTTGGATAACATGATGCCTCCAGGTTTGTTCTTTTTACTTGGCTGGCTTGGCTATTCAGGCTTTTTGTTTGTTTGTTTCCATATACATTTTAAAATAGTTTTCTCTAGTTCTGTGAAGAATTTCAATGGTAGTTTAATGGGGATAGCATTGAATCTATAAATTGCTTTGGGCAGTATGGCCATTTTAATAATATTTATTCTTCCTATCCATGAGCATGGAATGTTTTTACATTTATTTGTGTCATCTCTGATTTCTTTGAGCAGTGGTTTGTTGTTCTCCTTGTAGAGATCTGTCACCCCCCTTGTTAGCTGTATTACTTGGTATTTTATTCTTTTTGTACAATAACCCAAAGAGCATAGTATTGGTACAAGAACAGACACATAGACCAATAGAACAGAGAAGAGAACCCAGGAATAAGACCACACACATACAACTATCTGATCTTTGACTAACCTGACAAAAACAAACCAATAGGGAAAGGATTCCCTATTCAATAAGTGGTGCTGGGATAACTGGCTAGCCATATGCAGAAAATTGAAACTGGACCCCTTCCTTACACCACATAAAAAAATAACTCAAGATGGATTAAAGATCTAAGTGTAAAACCCAGAGCTAGAAAAATCTTGGAAGACAACCTAGGCGATACCATTCAGGACATAAGCATGGGCAAAGATTTCATAATGAAGACGCCAAAAGCAATTAGCAATAAGAGTGAAGATAGACAAATGGGATCTAATTAAACTAAAGAGCTTTTTTACTACAAAAAAATAAACTATTGACAGAGTAAACAGACAACCTACATAATGGCAGAAAATAATTGAAAACTATGTATCTCACAAAAGTCTAATATCCAACATCTATAAGAAACCTAAGCAAATATACAAGAAAAATTAACCCCATTAAAAGTGGGCATAGGACATGAACAAACACTTCACAGAAGACATACATACAGCCAACAATCATATGAAAAAGCTCGACATCACTGTTCATTAGAGAAATGCAAATGAAATCCACAATGAGATACCATCTCACACCAGTCAGAATGGCTATTAAAAAGTCAAAAATAACAGATGCTAGTGAGGTCATGGAGAAAAAAGAATACTTATACACTGTCAGTGGGACTGTAAATTAGTTCAACCATTGTGGAAGACTGTGTGGAGATTGCTCAAAGACCTAAAGACAAAAATACTATTGAACCCAGCAACCCCATTACTGGGTATGTACTCAAAGGAATATAAATTGTTCTGTCATAAAGACACATGCCTATGTATGTTCATTGCAACACTATTCACAATAGCAAAGACATGGAATTTACCTAAATGCCCATCAATGATAGTCTGGATAAAAAAATGTGGTGTGTATACACACACACACACACACACACACACACACACACACACACACATATATATATATATATGCCATGGGATACTCTCCAGGAATAGAAAAGAATGAGATCATGTCTTTTGCAGGAACATGGATGGAGCTGGAGGCCATTATCCTTAGCAAACTAATGCAGGAAGAGAAAACCAAATACCACATGTTCTCACTTATAAGTGGGAGCTAAATGATGAGAACACATGGACACATAGAAGGGAACAACACACACTGGGGCCTATTGAAGTTTGTGAGATGGGAGGAGGGATAGGACCAGGAAAAATAACTAATGGATACTAGGCTTAATACCTGGGTGATGAAACAATCTGTATAACAAATCCTCATGACACACATTTACCTATGTAACAAAGCTGCACATACTGCACATGTTCCCCAAACTTAAAATAAAAGTAAAAAAAAAAAAAAAAAGAATTCAGAGTCAGTGCCCGGTTACCCCTCCAAAGTCTGACTACTTCCCCTTCTCTAATTCATTGTCACCCTTAACAAATGGCCGCAGGTCCCTTGCAAATGACTGGGAGGAATATTAGCAATATAAATATTTTACACTCTAGCAGGCTGCTTCCGCAAGAAGACTAAGCCTCCTCTTCATTCACAGAGCATAGAATTTGTGAACTGGTTCAAGTCAAGAAATTGACTGAGAAACCCTGACTCTCTAATAAGGTAATTTGATACATATTTGTGTACACTGGACCTACAAATTTTTTCACTTGTAAATGTCAAGTAAGACTATCAGAAATAGTCATCTATTTCTGATGTAGGGATATTATCAACTAGACAACACTAAAGGTCTCTGTGGGTCTGATAAGTCCGATTATGGCTTTGAAAGTGAAATCCATTACAATGATGCTCACTTTTTGTTATCACTTGACTCTGACATGCTGAATTGAGAGCCCAGTCCCATGGTAGCAATTCCCACTGACATTCCTGGCCAACAGGCAGAGCAACCGTAAAACTCTTCAAGGATGTTTGGGCTTCCTTCTTGAATGCATGTCTCACAACAGTGGCAAAGTGAGTCTCATCTTGACATAGCGAAGAAGTCTTACATGATAGATGTAATCTAATAATATAGTCTCCCTAGGCTGTTGGATACCTTCCTTTACATTATTCTAGAAATTTTTCAGCATAACAATTTCACTTAAATTAGACTATGTTTGGATTTAAATTTCAGTTCGCAAATGTTAGAACCATTTCCAGTCCAGACTGTTAGTTTCCAGTAAAAAACTAACACTTTGATTTTAGCGTTTTGGCTTAGTGATTCCATATAAATAAATTTGGCCTGATGCAAATTCATATCCTTTCCACCTGATCTCTCACATGTTCCCCAGGTTTTTATAAATATAATTTATGAAAGTTCTGTAATATTTTGGTGTACATTACACATCCTCTTGGGTCTCAGGTCTCAAAGCAATAAGTGGAAATAGGTCCTGAGAAGAATCAATAGTTCCTTAAAACTACTGTAGTGAAGAGCATTATTACTGCTTCCAGTGAAGAGGGGAAAGCCCTTATCCAATAGGGGTGGAAAAATTTCTTCTACTGGCAAGAAAAGATCTGCAGAAGTTAGAGGTTTAAGATCTTCACCTATATTAGAATCTTCTCATATGATCCCATCTTAAATTTTAATGTGTCATTTCTTTCTAATCAATGCTGCTACTTTAATATTATTATAAATCCCAATAATACGGGAATTCAATTTGTACTGTAATTCCACCATCTACAGATTTGATTTTCTGTTTTACTTATAGAAATCTTGGCACTGCACCTATAAGAGATCAGGTTTTATTTTAGGCAGTCATAGATTATTTCAGATCCACTATATGGACTTTAAACTGGAATTTAAAGTCACAGACTCACATTTTCATTGTCCCCAGCTCTCCAGTGCACTGAGAGGCAGTTAACTCACACAACTTTATTTCATTGAAATGCTCTATAAAAAAGAATCTTGGTAGCCCTCCATAGACATTTTATTACAGCTAGATACATGTGATTATTTGCATAATTTTTTTTTTCTGTATGCTCCTTTAGGAACAGGGTCCATAATATATTTAAATCTAGTAAAATCATATAAACAACTCCATGTAACTAAGAACCGATTCACTGAAATTATCCATTAAGATTTTGTTTTCTGGAACCACTTTTAGTACCAAAATCTCTTACAGTTAGTCTTCTATCCAAAAAGTGTAACTATTGGGAGGGAGGTACTGAAAAATATTTTTAAGGATATTTTTTGTGTCTGCTGCTGCAGTTTGAAATCTGTTAGAGCAGTAGTCTGTCGAGAAGGAAAACTGTACACTTCCTTTTTCTAAAAAAAATAATAACATCGAGATGGGGTCAAAGCTACATCTCTCTCTTCTTAAATATCTACAGGCAATTATTTTATATTCATTCTGTAAATTATCCAATTATTGTCATTTTACCTAGAATAAATCCATATCAAGATGGATTTAATTACTTCTTTGTTTACTTTTTTAAAACTTATTTTTATTTCTTTTTCTTTTGTAATTCACTTTTTTTCTGCTCGATAAACTTATTTTGAGTTGAATTCATCTACCATCTTTGACCCTTTCCTCACCTTTCCAGGTTGGTTAGTTTCGAATATACCTTCATGCAGATCCCATAGTTTGTAATACTGAAAAAAAATTACTGTATTTATAACTCACAGCTCCTATCCTATGGAAACATGGAGAACAGCACAGATCTAATCATCAACCCAGCTGATTTTCTTTGTTCCTTGCAGCATTCGTTGTTGTGTTGTTGTTGCTGTGTGTGTGTGTGTGTGTGTGTGTGTGTGTGTGTGTGTTTTGGGGAAGGTATGAAAGCTTAATTCTTATATAAGCACATCCCCAGCTGGGCAGAACAAAGGTTGGAGAACTAAACCATCATTTCTGGCCTCTGAGAAGTATTCAGCCTCCTGAATTGCCTTCTCTTTATGCCCTTATTTGGGTTAAGGGTTATATCAGAGATTATAGTGTTTCTATATGTGTTAGGTTAAAAAAAAGTCATCACATACTTCAAAAATTTTGTAAAATTTGACTCCAAATTTAGCAAGCCATAGGGGAATTTTTAGGAAAGTTATGTGTGTAGAAATGACCTTGAATTGTTTATAAGGAATATTCAGAGCTGAAAAGAATATAGAGTACCAGTTCAAGAGGTTTGCTTATCGAGAAAAGCAAAAACTAGGGTGTTAATGTAAGAAGGAAGAATGGCTAAAATGTGGAGTTTATGAGACAGAAGGTATCTAATAATACCATGTAGAGGAAAAGGACGCAGTACACCTAGTAATAACCATTTATTAAGCATTTACCAAATATCAGAATTTTATGTTAAATTGCTATCTTAGTCTGTTTTCATACTGCTATGAAGAACTGCCTGAGACTGGGTAATTTATAAAGGAAAGATGCTTAATTGACATCCCCAGCATAGCTGGGGAGGCCTCAGGAAACTTACAATCAAGGAAGAAGACAAAGAGGGAGCCAAGCATCTTCTTCACAAGGCGGCAGGAAAGAGAAATGCAGAGCAAAGAGGGAAGAGCTGCTTATAAAACTATCAGATCTTGTGAGAACTCACTGTCATGAGGACGGCATGGGGGAAGCCACCCCCACGATTCAATTACCTTCACCTGGTCTCTCCCCGATAGACGGGGATTATGGGGATTACAATTCAAGATGAGATTTGGGTGAGGAGACCAAACCTAACCATATCAATTACTAATGTAAATTATTAATTCAATCTTCATTTTATAGATTAAATGTGATGATGATTATTATATATTATAATTATAATCACATTGAATTTATAAAATGAAATCTTCTAAACTTGACAAAGGATCGAATTACATAACTTTTCAAAGGCCACACAGCTAATAAATTAATATATAGGCCCTTTGGCAACAGAACACCTGGAATCTTAATTGCATCCAATAGAGAGAGGGATGAAAGAATATCATATGCTTGATAGAGATACTCATTTTCATCACTGACATACATAGTGCATGCATAACGAGCAGGCAGGTCAAAGATCCAGGCCAACTAGAGTAACAAGACTGTAGGACAAGAAATTGAAGCAAGTTTATGAAGGTCTTGCATACAACAGTTCTGAGATAACAATGTCATTTTTTCTTATTCTAATCTTCTATTATAACTTCTTGAAAATGTTTCAGGAAAAAACAAAGGGCAAAACAAAAACAGGGAGTGTAAAATAGATTCGAAAATAGTCAGTGAAAAAAATGACAAAAAATTTTATCTTGCTTTCATTATAGTCCCTTTAGAACATATATCAAAATCCAAGGTTTCACATATATACCTATAACTGTATGTATGTATGTGTGTGTGTGTATATATATATGAGTTATGATGATGTCTTTATTAATGAATGAGTGTGAGGATTGCCTCTAGGTTCCTTTCTATTGTAGTCAATCCACTGGCATCAAAGATGCCCTTGAAACAGCCGAGCAGGGTTTGGTGTTGGAAAAGAATGAGTAATAGTACAAAATCACAGAAAGATGAAAGTGAGACTGATGCAAGCAAGGAGCTTGAAGAAAAGTACTGAGGACTCAGTGAATCACAGTGGGAAGCACTGTAACATAACTCCCTATTGATGAGAACTGAGACTGTTCAACATCCCTTGCAGTCGTGCTGGTGTCTGAGATGGAGCAACTCAATATGAACAAAAACCCCATGCTGTAAGTGAGGAAAAGTAGTGTTGCCAAAAAAGACACTGTGAGCCATGATCAGAGTGGTTATTAAGCCTACTATCACTGTCTCTCTCTCTCTGTATATATATATATACACACACAGATATATATGTGTGTGTATATATATACATGCATACATATATTCTATATATATAAACAGTGACAGAACAAAGAAAATGTCATATATGCTAAACATGTCAGCTAAAATTAAGTATTTATAATTAATACATATGTTAGGAAGAGTATCATTAAAACGAGATAGTAGTCTCTAAGTTTTATTTTATTGTTCCTTTTCTCTACAGTCTCACATATTCTGATGTCTATTTCTCACTGTCACTTTCACTACTTTTTTCTTTACCAAAAATAATGTGTTTAAATGCATATATCCATTTGTGTGAATTCACTTTGTCACTTAAAATGCTTGATATATATGTATATGTAAGTATATATTGATATATATGTACACATATATATGTAAAGAGTAATTCCATAAAATCCAGTCTCATTTCACTTTTTACTAATTCATTTTCTTTGTGGCTGCATCCTCTTTTTTGTTTTTTGTCTCTCTGCCTACTCCCTCATGTTCATGTTCTTCTCATCTTTTTGTATAAAAATATTTCTATTTATTTAAATTTAGTGCCACATTTATGTGACAGAATATTCCCCAACCCCTCAGGAGTATGTAAGATGATTTCTATAACAAATATCAATCTCATATTTTACTGGATCAGTGGTAAAGTCATCCTTTGCTTCCTCTGCTCTTTCACAGCCAGAGATTTTACCTGTACACTCCTCGGTGAGGCATGGATAATTAATAGCTCACTTTGATGCCTCTTTTACTTGGTAAAAAAAATTTCACTTTGCTTGGAATGAGCAGATAATATCTCTCCAGAGATATGCATTTTCAGTGTTTCTCATATACATTCATGCAAAAGTAATTGTGGTTTTTGCCCTATCTATCTATCTATCTATCTATCTATCTAT
>NW_012109619.1:533171-535579 GCF_000951045.1 Mandrillus leucophaeus | reverse complement strand
TTTATTTTTCCCTTTAGCTTAGTGATTGGGGGCCCCAAGATTTATTTTCCTTTCACAATATATAAAAATATGAAAGGAAACACACACACATGCACACACACACACACACACACACACACTTCAAACTTTCCTACTTTGGAAGGCTCGCTTTCATTCTTTGGAATCTGTGCTTCCTGAGTCAGCTCATCCTCATCTTTTCACTTCAATAGACTCTCTTTAAACTAGATTCTGACCCTTTTGATTATTTTAGGTTGACAGCAGAATATTTAATATGACAATGATCATAGATGTATAACTATATGAAAACATACTTTTTCTATTTAGTTGGGGCTTTCTGAGCAAATTTTAGTGAAATTTGAGACCTGTCCTAAAAATTGAGCCTAGATGATATATTATGATTGCCCAAGGACCCCAGAGAGATTTACCTCCCTAAAGGCATGTGTTTACATTTTAAGGGAGACTAAGACCTGAGCCTGTGAAGACATCCCTAACTTTTAAAGCTGGAAAAAAAAAAAACAACAACAAAAAAACAAGGATTTCCTCTTTCTAGAGGAAATATTTATTTACAATTCTAAAAGTAAAGGGTCTAGACCCTTCCCCTTTGGATCCCGCAGGATAATTTGTTTTCACTAGGGAGCAAAATATCTCTTTCTCAGGAGGAAAAAAAAAAGGAAGAGCTATTCCCTATATAATCATCTATCTTCATTTTTTTGTAAGTTCCTCATCTATAGTAGATAGAGTCCATTATGTGCAAAATAATATCTGGTTCTTATAAATTGGGTAAGGGGCTTGCCTTGGGGCAAAGGGATGCTGGCATGGTGATTACTATCTGTAAGTAATCATAATTTGCTCTATTCCAGAAAGCTTTTGTTGACATTTAGGATAATATTAATAAGTATAGATCGGAAACACCAGAATACATTAGTAAATAAAAACCTTATTTACCTTATGATCGCAGTTTCAGAGCTCTGGCTCATTACTAGTGTTTAATCACAATTAACTTAGCAACCATAAACATAGTAATGCAGATCAAAGGCTAAACTATTTAATACTCCAGTAATATGTAAAGTTAGTTTAAATAAAATATACTCTAGTGCCTATTTTTATTTTTTAAATAAACTTTACCAAGATGTAATTTATATAAAAAATGCATTTAACTCACAATTACATAAATGTAATTATACAGCATGCAGTGTTTTGTGTCTGACTTTTCTTACTTAGCATAATTTTCAGCTTCATCCTTTTTTGTGCTCTTTTATTGTTTCTTTTTAAATATCACTAATTTGTGTATGTTATGTATCAGTAATTTATACTGTTCTTATTGCTGACAATCACTCCACTGTATGGATATATCATAATTTGCTTCTTCATTCATCTGTTGATTGACATTTGTGCTGTTTCTAATTTGGGGCTCTTTTGAAGAAATCACTGTGAGCATTCATGCAGAAATATGTGAGCACGTGTCTGTTTTTCTTGAATGACTGCATAAGTGTAGTATTGCTGGGTCAATTGTCAGGTTTATTTTCCATGTCATTAGATAGTGACAAATACTTTTCCAAAACGATTGTACTATTTTACATATGTAGATGAAATGTATGAGAATTTCATATTAGTTGTAGTCAGTCTAATTTTCACTTTTCTAATGCATATGATATGATGCAATATGTCCTAGTGTATTTAATTTGCATATCCATGATAACTAATTAGCATTTTAAAATGTGGTTATTAGCCATGTATTAGGTTGGTGCAAAAGTAATTGTGGTTTTCACCATTAAAAATAATGGTAAAATTATTATTAATGGTGAAAACCACAATTACTTTTGCACCAACCTAATACATTCTCTTTGGTAAAGTGGCTCTTTAAATTTTTTTTCCAGTTTTGGATTGAAATTCTTTTATTTTTCTTATTGAGTTACAAGTTTTATTTTTATATTTTATACAGTAATTTTTCAAATATATGGACTGGAAATATATTCTCCCCATCTGTAGTTTGCCTTTATATTTTCATAGTGATGCCTTCCAGTGAATTTGTAAGTTTGATGAAGTCCAATCATTTCTTTTAATAGCTCATCTTTCCTCAGTTATAGCTAAGTAATCTTTGTCTACCCTAAAGTTACAAAGATATTCTACTATTTTTTAAAATACGTTTTATAGTTTTAATGCTATGTATAAATACATGCTCCATCCACATGCTACTCTTTTCTAAATAGCTTTGTGAATGGTTTGAAGTTTAGAGATAGTTTTTTCCCACTTTTTTATATTTTTTGATATGGAGTCTTGCTCTGTCGCCCAGGCTGGAGTGCAGTGGCACAATCTGAGCTCACTGCAAGCTCCGCCTCCCGGGTTCACACCATTCTCCTGCCTCAGCCTCCTGAGTAGCTGGGACTACAGGCACCCGCCACCACACC
>NW_012109619.1:528304-530614 GCF_000951045.1 Mandrillus leucophaeus | reverse complement strand
TATATATATATATACACACACAGATATATATGTGTGTGTATATATATACATGCATACATATATTCTATATATATAAACAGTGACAGAACAAAGAAAATGTCATATATGCTAAACATGTCAGCTAAAATTAAGTATTTATAATTAATACATATGTTAGGAAGAGTATCATTAAAACGAGATAGTAGTCTCTAAGTTTTATTTTATTGTTCCTTTTCTCTACAGTCTCACATATTCTGATGTCTATTTCTCACTGTCACTTTCACTACTTTTTTCTTTACCAAAAATAATGTGTTTAAATGCATATATCCATTTGTGTGAATTCACTTTGTCACTTAAAATGCTTGATATATATGTATATGTAAGTATATATTGATATATATGTACACATATATATGTAAAGAGTAATTCCATAAAATCCAGTCTCATTTCACTTTTTACTAATTCATTTTCTTTGTGGCTGCATCCTCTTTTTTGTTTTTTGTCTCTCTGCCTACTCCCTCATGTTCATGTTCTTCTCATCTTTTTGTATAAAAATATTTCTATTTATTTAAATTTAGTGCCACATTTATGTGACAGAATATTCCCCAACCCCTCAGGAGTATGTAAGATGATTTCTATAACAAATATCAATCTCATATTTTACTGGATCAGTGGTAAAGTCATCCTTTGCTTCCTCTGCTCTTTCACAGCCAGAGATTTTACCTGTACACTCCTCGGTGAGGCATGGATAATTAATAGCTCACTTTGATGCCTCTTTTACTTGGTAAAAAAAATTTCACTTTGCTTGGAATGAGCAGATAATATCTCTCCAGAGATATGCATTTTCAGTGTTTCTCATATACATTCATGCAAAAGTAATTGTGGTTTTTGCCCTATCTATCTATCTATCTATCTATCTATCTATCTATCTATCTATCCATCCTAATATGTGTTACCAAAACACCAGGTGTTTGGTCTAGGTCCTACTGCTCGTAGCACAGAAAGCCAATCACTGAGACAGTGAGTTTTGCCAGGGAAGAAGAGTTTATTTGGGAACTACAGCCCAGGAGATGAGAGATGTCACAATCTGTCTCCCAACCAACTAAAATTAGGAGCAGAAATTTAGCTACATGTGGGGAAAACAGGAATTAGGGAGGATTAAGGGAGAGGAGTTGGTAAGCAGGAAGTAGAGAAGGGTAAGAAAATCACACCAGATGAGGGGTCTGGCATCTCATTGTCTGGATACAATGATCTGGTAAATTTCAGTTCTTTGTCTAAGGGTTGGTCTCCTAAGGAAGAAACTCAGAGAAGACAAATGTAAGTTTAAAGTTTAAGATCACAAGGGTCAATTTCTATGTTTATTCAAAAAGCTGAAAATGTCAGTTCTATGGGAATTGGGCCAGTTTCATATATATTGTGAACCCTGAAAATCTGAGACAGGTCTCAGTTATCTTAGAAAGTTTATTTTGCCAAAGTTGAGGATGAGTGCCTGTGACACAGCCTTGGGAGGTTCTGACATATGCCCAAGGTAGTCAGAGCATAGTTTGGTTTTATACATTTTAGAGAGACCTTAATCAACATACGTAAGATGAACATTGGTGCAGCATGGAAAGGCGGGACAATGAGAAGCAAGGGTAGGAAGATCAGAAGTGGAAAGGGGCCTGCAGGTCATAAGTAGATAAGAGCCAAATGGTTGCCTTTTGAATTTCTAATTAGCCTCTCCAAAGGTAGCAATCAGATTTGCATTTATCTCAGTGAGCAGAGGAATGACTTTGAATAGAATGTAAGGCAGGTTGGCCCTAGCTAGTTCCCAGCTTTATTTTTCCCTTTAGCTTAGTGATTGGGGGCCCCAAGATTTATTTTCCTTTCACAATATATAAAAATATGAAAGGAAACACACACACATGCACACACACACACACACACACACACACTTCAAACTTTCCTACTTTGGAAGGCTCGCTTTCATTCTTTGGAATCTGTGCTTCCTGAGTCAGCTCATCCTCATCTTTTCACTTCAATAGACTCTCTTTAAACTAGATTCTGACCCTTTTGATTATTTTAGGTTGACAGCAGAATATTTAATATGACAATGATCATAGATGTATAACTATATGAAAACATACTTTTTCTATTTAGTTGGGGCTTTCTGAGCAAATTTTAGTGAAATTTGAGACCTGTCCTAAAAATTGAGCCTAGATGATATATTATGATTGCCCAAGGACCCCAGAGAGATTTACCTCCCTAAAGGCATGTGTTTACATTTTAAGGGAGACTAAGACCTGAGCCTGTGAAGACATCCCTAACTTTTAAAGCTGGAAAAAAAAAAAA
>NW_012109619.1:507907-526478 GCF_000951045.1 Mandrillus leucophaeus | reverse complement strand
AGAGAGGGGTTTCACCGTGATAGCCAGGATGATCTCGATCTCGTGACCTCGTGATCCATCCTCCTCGGCCTCCCAAAGTGCTGAGATTACAATCATGAGCCACCGTGCCCGGCCAGTTTTTTCCCGTTTTTTAAGGCATTATTTCTTTAAAAAATTATCTTTTCTGTATAGAATTACCTTGTCATTGATTTATCATGTATGTGGGTCTATTTTGAACCCTTCATTCTGTTTTATCATTCTAAGTATTTTTATAACTGGATTCATTTTAAGTGTCAGAGTCAGGTAATATAGTCCTGTCAATATTTTACTTTTCAGAATTATTTAGTCTCTCATATATCCTTTGCACATTAATATATATGTTAATATCATCTTATCAATTTCATAAAAAACATAACTAACAGATTTGGATAAGGGTTGCCTTGAATGTGTAAATCAATCTGGTGAGAATTTTCACAGTGTTAAAACTGACAATTCATGAACATATTCTCATTTATTTAAATATTTAATTTTTCTTAGCAATGTTTCATAGTTTTGACTTCATAGACTTTGCGCTTATTTTAAGTTTGTAAATGTTTATTTCATGTTTTATAAAAGAGTTTCTCAATTTCATTTTCTAAGTGTTCCTTAACACTTTATAGAAATCCATTTTATTTTTATATAGACTTTTCTTACATGGCCTAATAAATTCACTTGAACTGTTTTTTCATCCTCTGAAAATTTATTAGAATTTTCAGGGTAGAGTATTGTGATGTGTTTCTTTCAAAACTATGTGGCTTTTAATATTCTTTCTAGCCAGAACCTTAAGTATAATAATGAATAGAAGTAAATATTAAGTAGAAGTAAATATTAAATAGAATTATACATAATTTGTTAGGATCAGCATACTATGTTATCATAAAAATAAATTTAAATTTGCCTATAACAGATTCTCACATACTTTTAGCTAAATAATATTAAAGTAATTTGAGTATAAATTTTAATCTAACAGTAGAGATATGCAAATATATGTTTGAAATTGTCTTTTCCGCCTATAGTTGCATCTGTAATAGTACAGACTTTGGTTTTTGAAACACTATATCCAATAATGAATAATTTAAGCCATATGGCCCTGGAGAGCCTGTTTGTGTCTACATATTTATTAGTTAAAAAAAGTGCTTATACTAGTTGAAGAATATGTAATTAAAAGTATTTTACAGTTAAAAAATGTTTTATCTAAGGACATTTATCCAAAATTGTTCATCACTTTTTGGAAAAATCTGAAAGCAGGTAATTTAACTCTGTCCTCCCAAACAGCTAAAATTTGAAAATATTTAGGTTAATAGCATCTTATATAATTAAAGTATGATATTGAATAAAAATACCTTGTAATCTCTCCTTTTGTAAAGGAAAAAAAAATAAGGGACAATACATATTATGTCTGTCATTTGGCAAAACAAGTTTTTTGTAGTTTTCATTTTTGTATTAAGAATGATTTCTTCTTATGCACAGAATTTTCAGATTTACTTTAGACGCCTAAGAAGCTGCAAGAATAGCTTCATAATTTCATATATTTTTACAAAAATGTGTATACATTACTAGTATCTACTGAAACTTTTACAAGTGACTGAACCTGTCAGTATATGGTATAAAAGTAAGGCAAAATGATTACTAACGCAGTGTTTCTTATTTTTAAAAGGATTCATGAAAATCCTTACTGTTTTCTACTCATAAAATTGAAATATTACATTCTTTTCTCTTCTCAATCATAAATAATCACTAATAAAATCTAGGTATCGAATTTTTGAATGTGATATGTTTATTTTTATTTGTTTAATGTTTACTTTAAGTTCAGGGATACATGTGAAGGCTTGTTACATAAGTAAACTTGTGTCATGGGGCTTTGTTGTGCAGATTATTTCCTCACCTAGTTATTAAGCCTAGTACCTGTAAGCTATGTTTCCTGTTCCTCTCTCTCATCCCACCCTTCACCTTCTGATAAGCCCCACTGTCTGTCTGTTGTTCCCCTCTATGTGTTCTCATCATTTAGCCTCTACTTGTAGGTGAGAACATTAGGTATTTGGTTTTCTTTTCCTGCTTTAGTTTGAGAAGGATAATGACCTCCAGCTCCATCCACGTTCCTGCAAAGGATATGATCTCGTTATTTTCTATGACTGTATAGTATTCCATAGTATATATGTACCACATTCTCTTTATCCATACTATCACTAATGGGCATTTAGGTTGATTCCATGTCTTTGCTATTGTGAATAGTGCTGCAATGAGCACACACATGCATGTGTCTTTGTAGAAGAATGATTTAAATTCCTCTGTGTATGTACCTAGTATTGAGATTGCTGGGCCAAATAGTGTTTCTGTTTTTAAGTCTTTGAGCAATTGCCACATTGTCTTTCACAATGGTTGAACTTATTTACACTCCCACCAACAGTGTATAAGCATTACTTTTTCTCTGTAACCTTGCCAGCATCTGTTATTTTTTGACTTTTTAATGATAACCATTCTAACTGGTGTGAGATGGTATCTCATGGTGGTTTTGATTTGCATTTCTCTAATGTTCAGTGATGTTGAGTTTTTTTTATATAATTATTGGCTGCATGTATGTGTTCTTTTGAAAAGCATCTGTTCATGTCCTTTTTTCACTTTTAATGGAGTCGATTTATCTTGTCATTTAAGTTCCTTATAGATGCTGGATATTAGACCTTTGTTGATGCAGTTTTCAAATATTTTCTCCCGTTCTGTAGGTTGTCTGCTTTCTCTCTTGATAGTTTTGTTGTTGTTCTTGTTTGTTTGTTTTCATTTTTGTTTTTGTTTTTGCTGTGCAAAAGTTCTTTACTTTAATTAGAACCCATTTGTCAACTTTTGCTTTTGTTGCAATTGCTTTTGGCGACTACACTTTGAAATCTTTGCCAGTTCCTGTGTCCTAAATGGTATTGCTTACGTTGTCTTCCAGGGTTTTTCTAGTTTGGGTTTCACATTTAAGTAATTAATCCATCACAAGTTAATTTTTTATATGGTGTAAGGAAGGGCTCCAGTTTTCAACTTCTGCATATGGCTAGTCAGTTAGCCCTGCATTATTATTGAGTAGGAAATCCTTTCCCCATTGCTTGTCTTTGTCAGGTTTGTTGAAGATCAGATAGTTGTAGGTGTGCAGCCTCATTTCTGGGTTCTCTATTCTATTCCATTGGTCTATGCGTCTGTTTTTGTAACAGTAACATGCTGTTGTGGTTACTGTAAACCTGTAGTATAGTTTGAAGTCAGGTAGTATGATGCTTCAGCTTTGTTCTTTTTGCTTAGGATTTATTGCCTTGGCTATTCGAGCTTTGATCTTTTTTTGTTTCATATGAATTTTGTAATAATATTTTCTAGTTCTATGAAGAATCACAATGGTAGTTTAATAGGATTAGCATTGAAACTATAAATTGCTCTGAGCAATGTTGCCATTTTTATGATATTGATTTCTCCTATCCATGAGCATAGAATGTTTTTCCATTTGTTTGTGTTATCTCTGATTTCTTTGAACAGTGGTTTGTAGTTCTCCTTTTAAAGATCTTTCACCTTCCTGGTTAGCTGTATTCCCAGGTATTTTCTTCTTTTTGTGGCAATTGTGAATGAGATTGTCTTTCTGATTTGGTTCTCAGCTTGACTGTTGTTGGTGTATAGGGGTGTTTAATTTTTGTATGTTATTTTGTATTCGAAGACTTTTCTGAAGTTGTTTATCAGCTTAAGAAGGATTTTGGCTGACTATGGAGTGTCCTAGATATAGGATTATTGTCTACAAACAGGGATAGTTTGACTCCCTCTCTTCCTACTTGGATTTCCTTTGTTTGTTTATCTTGTCGATTGCTCTGACCAGGACTTCCAAGACTGTTTAATAGGAGTGGTGAGAGAAAACATCATTGTCTTGTGCTGGTTTTCAAGGGCAATAGTGCCAGCTTTTGGACATTGAGTATGATGTTGGTTGTGGGTTTGTTATATATGGCTGTCATTGAGATATGTTCCTTCAACACCTAGTTAACTGAGAATTTTTAACATGAAGTAGTGTTGAATTTTTTCAAAAGCCTTTTTTGCATCTATTGAGATAATTATGTAGTTTTTGTCTTTAGTTCTGTTATGTGATGAATCGTATTTGTTGATTTGCATTTGTTGAATCAACATTGCATCCCAGGGTAAACCCTATTTGATTGTGTTGAGTAAGATGTTTGATATGCTGCTGGATTCAATCCACCCATATTTTATTGAGGATTTTTGTGGATTTATGTTCATCAAGGATATTGGCCTGAAGTTGTCTATTTTTGTTGTTTCTCAGTCAGGTTTTAGTATCAGGATGATGCTGGCCTCATAGAATAAGTTAGGGAGGAATCCCTCCTCCTGAATTTTTTTAGAGTAATTTCAGCAGGAATGGTTCCAGCTCTTCTTTGTACATCTGGAAGGATTCAATTGTAAATCCATCTGGTCCTGGGCTTTGTTTTTTGGTTGGCAGGTTATTTATAGCTACCTTAATTTTAGAGCTCAATATTGGGCTTTTAAAAGATTCAATTTCTTCCTGGTTCTGTCTTAGCAGGATGTATGTGTCCAGGAATTTATCCATTTGTTCTAGATTTTTTAGTTTATGTGCATAGAGGTGTTCATAATATTCTCTGATGGTTATTTGTATTTCTATGAGGTCAGTGGTAATACCCTCCTTGTTGTTTCTAGTTGTGTGTATTTGAATTTTCTTTTCTTCTTTATTAGTCTAGCTAATGGTCGGTTTTATTATTTTTTTCAAAAAACAAGCTCCTGGATTTGTTGATCTTTTGAATAATTTTTTGTGTCTTAATCTCTTTCAGTTCAGCTCTGATTTTGGCTATTTCTTGTCTTCTGCTAGCTTTGGGATTTGTTTGCTCTTGCTTCTCTAGTCCTTTTCATTGTGATGTTAGGTTGGTAACTTGAGATCTTTCTAGCTTTTAGTGCTATAAAGTTCCCTCTTAATACTGTGGTAGCTGTGTCCCAGAGAGTCTGGTACAATATATCTTTCTTCTCATTAGTTTCAAATAAGTTCTTGATTTGTGCCTTAATTTCGTTATTTACCCAAAATTCATTCAGGAGCAGATTGTTCAATTTCTATGTAATTGTATGTTTTTCAATACATTTCTTAATCTGGTTTCTAATTTGATTGTCTTGTGGTCTGAGACATTGTTTGTGATGATTTTCAGTTCTTTTGCATTTGTTGAGGGGTATTTTACTTCTGATTCTGTGATCAATTTTAGATTATGTGCCATGTAGCAGTGAGAAAAATGTGTATTCTGTTGTTTTGGGGTGGAGTGTTTTGTTGATGTCCATGAGGTTCATTTGTTCCAGTGCTATGTTCAGGTTCTAAATGTCTTTGCTAATTTTCTGTCTCAATAATTTGTCTAATATTGTGAGTGGTGTGTTAAACTCTCCCACTATTATTGTGTGGGAATCTAAATCTCTCTGAAGGCCTCTGAGAACTTGCTTTATGAATCTGAGTGCTCCTGGATGCATATATATTTAAGATAGTTAGATCTTCTTACTGAATTGAACCTTTATCGGTATGTAATGCCCTTGTCTTTTTTGATCTTTGTTTGTTTAAATTCTGTTTTGTCAGAAACTATGATTTCAACCTCAACTTTTTTTCTGTTTTCCATTTACTTGGTAAGATTTTTTTTATGTCTTTATTTTGAGCCTGTGTGTGTCATTGTATGTGAGATGGGTCTCTTAGAGACAGCATACCAATGGGTCTTGGTTCTTTATCCGGTTTGTCACTCTGTGTATTTTAATTGGGACATTTAGCACATTTATATTAAAGGTTAGTATTGTTATGCCTAGATTTGACCCTGTCATCATGATCTTAGCTGATTATTTTGCAGATTTGTTTATATGGGTGCTTTATAGTGTCACTTATCTATGTAAATCAGTGTGCTTTTGTAGTGGCTGATAACAATTTTTCCTTTCCATATTTAGCACTTCCTTCAGGAGTTCTTTTAAGGGAAGTCTTTTAAGGTCACTTGTCTATGTAAATCAGTGTGTTTTTGCAGCGGCTGATAATAATTTTTTCTTTCCATATTTAGCGCTTCCTTCAGGAGCTCTTTTAAGGGAAGTCTGGTGGTAATGAATTCCCTCAGCCTTTGTTTGTCTGAAAATAATTTTATTTTTCCTCTGCTTATGAAGCTTAGTTTGACTGGATATAAAATTCTGAGTTGGAATTTCTTTTCTTTAAGAATGTAGACTATTGGCCCCAAATCTCTTCTGGTTTGAAGGGTTTCTGCTGAGAGGTTCACTGTTAGTCTAATGGACTTTCTTTTGTAAGTGACCTGACCTTTCTCTCTAGCTGTCTTTAACATTTTCTCTTTCATTTTGACCTTGAAAAATATGATTATGTGTCCTGGAGATGATCTTCTTGTGAAGCATATTACTGAAGTTGTCTACATTTCCTGAATTGCAATGTTTGCCTCTCTAGCTAGGTTGGGGAAAGTTCTCATGGATGATGTGCTGAAATATGTTTTCCAAGTTGGTTCCACTCTCCTCACCCTTTTCAGGGACTCTAATGAGTCATAGATTTGATCTCTTTACATAAACCTCTATTTCTCAGATATTTTCTTAATTCATTTTCATTCTTTTTTCTCTGTTCTTGAGAAACTGTCTTATTTCAGAAAGCCAGTCTGCAAGCTCTGAGATTCTTTCTTCCCCTTGGTTTATTTTGCTATTAATACTTGTGATTACATTATGAAATTCTTGTAGTGTGTTTTTCAGCTCTATTGGGATAGCTACATTATTTTCTATACTGGCTGTTTTGCCTGTCAGCTGCCACATTGTTTTATGAAGATTTTTAGCTTCCTTGCATTGGATTTCAAATGTAGCTCAGTGATCTTTGTTCCTATTCACATTCTGAATTCTTTTTCTGTCATTTCACTCACCTCAGCCTAGTTCAGAACCCTTGCTGGAAAGATGATTGCTGGAGAAGTGATGAAATCATTGGGAAAATAGAAGGTATTCTGGCTTTTAAAGTTTTTCAAGGTTGTTGTGATGATTCTCATCTTTATGGGTTTATCTACCTTCAATCTTTTAGATTGCTGACATTTGAATTTTTTTAAATTTTTTTTATCCTATTTGATGACCGTGAGGGATTGAGTATGGTATAATGTGGTTTCAACAGACTGGCTTCATTTCTGGAACACTTCAGGAGGCCAACACTAAGCTTCCAGTTCCTGTACTGTGTGCTCTAACTCTGAAGGACACTTACTGTGCCCCAGCTTTTCTCTCTGGCTCCTCAGGGTTTGGAATTTACTGTGCTGGGGGAGTTGAGGTGTGTCAGTTGTGGCAGATTGTTAGCAGGTACTGGGGTGCCTGTGTCCTGCAGACTTGTACCACAGTGGCACAAGCAACACAGCTGGGGGTTCAGTGGGCCCTTACTGGAAACTGCATGCATGGTTGCACTTGAGGTGGGGTTGGGGTGGGGTCAAGATGCTGACAGGCACAGGTCTGGATGTCTCCTCTGTGCCCCTCAAGCAGGAGAGATCACTCAGGGTGGGCCCAGAAGAAGCTGCAGTGTGGGGAAGGAGTAGGTGGGCTTGTGTATGGTCATAGAGGCCACCTCACTAGAGCTCTCCATTAGTTAGGTACAGTCAGCAATTGCAAAAGCCACAGTGTGGATCTCTAGGGTACCCAGGACTTCCTTGCAAACAGGCATGCCCAAGCTGAGGCCCCAGGAGAGGCGAGCAGATCAAGGGTTATTCGGATCAGACCAGCCCTATCTGATGGGCAAAACTACCCTGCAGAAATTAGTTTGACAGTTCCCCTAGGGCTAAAGTCTCCTATGGCAGCAAGTCAAGTCTAGAGGAATGGCCATCCCTGTCCATACTCTACTTCAGATATTTCTGCATCAAACCTTCTGGGCTTCACATCAGCTGACTTGCTGCTCCTCCCCCTTCTTTAAGCAGCTCTTTCTGCCAACTTGAGTTTTCATGTTGTTTGAAGGGGTCTCCTCCTGCCAGGGCTCCAGAGGCCAATGGCAAGATAAGGTTGCTGCTGGCCAATTTAACCCACCCATTCTCCTGGAGCAGTTGTGGTCCAGAAATGAGTCCCTGTGTGCCATAGCACCATACAGGGTTCCCAGCTTTATCTGCCTTCAGTCCAGCTTCTGTGCCTTCCCTCCATACCCACTTAGCATCTTCCCTCTGAAGATCTGTTAGAAGCATGACAGTCATCCCAGTCCCTCAGTGGGAGCTGTTCTACCTAGCTGCATTAGCTGGCCAACTTCTATTTACTGATGGCTTTATTTTTAAAGCATATTTATAGTAACATACACTAGTAATTAATGTACTTATTTAATTTTTAGTGGAACTAGTATAGCATATTCTTACTTTTCCTGAGTGTCATTGAACTCCAGGTCAATTAAAACACACATTTGAATTTTGATGAGTATTTTGCTTTGCTGAAGTTTAGTTTTTCACTTGTGAAGACAGTTCATTCATTCAGTCACTGAATTCCACAAACATGTTGTGAACATTAATGTCAATAATAATTCATAAGATGCTGTAGAAAATGGAAGTAATTGCAGAGAACCTTAGTTCTCAAGGGATATAGCATCTAATCACCTGCTAACAAGGAACAAATAGTATAATAATTTATTATTCACAAAATTATATTTGATCTTTAAAAACAAAATTTGTAACTGAATAGCAAAGAAATGTTAAACAAAATGATTGAAGTCTGTTCATGAAATCAGTCCCAGTTGAAGTTAGTTGAGAATGATTCATGGAAAAGATAAGTTAGTTGAAATTAGGATAAATAGGTGACAGATAAAGAATAAGAACATATCTGGTTATTAGACAATACAGGAAAATACAGTTTTTCCATCATTTATTCACTTAATGATATTCACTGAGGACACATTTGCACCTGTTGTGGGACTACAATAGGGAACAAAACAGATGTTTCTGTCTTCATAGTTTAGATGAGGGGTAAGCTAACTTTTTCTATAAAGGGTCAGATGGTAAATATAGCACCTTAGCCTCCTGTGTGGACCAAGTAGCATCAAAGATAACATGAATATGCATGTATAATAATAAATAAAATAAATATCCGTATTTTGTATTGTCTATATTTAAACTGTATTAAGAATAACTGAGTGAAATAAATTAAAAACTAATACAGTTTGGCTGGAATAGGAAGTAGTAAGAGGGCAGTAGCAAGGATGTGGCTGGCAGTGGAATTGAAGCAGAGATGGCCCTTTGGGAGGGAAGATAAGGCATCATGTCTCCAGCAGGAAGGGATTCTCTCGTATTCTGCTGTGCTTAGAGACCAAGGGCAGAATCCAAAAGCTTGTGGTCAGTAGAAGTGGGCAGAAGGTGGTCTGGATGAAAATTAAGACCTGTGGATGAGAAAACTTGGGGTGAAAGGTTTAAAGACATGTCCTGATTGCTGCTGAAACTACCCAGCTATTGTAGCTTGAGAACAGTCACAAATAATACCTAGTGGAATAGGATAAGCTTGTTCCTATGAAACTTTATTTATGGGCAGTGAAACTTGAATTGTGCATAAGTTTAAAACATGACAAAATATCATTCTTTTAAAATTTTGTTTAGCCATTTAAAAATATAAGAAACATTCATAGCTCATACTCAAATTGGTAGTGGAATCACAGGGCTCACATTTGACTCACAAGCAATAGTTTACTGACTCATGGTCTATGAAGAAATAAAGGATATGTAGTTCTTCAAACTAACTATCTACATGCAGTAGTCAAACTATAGTTTATTCATATGCTTATCACCACATTTTAAAGTAAGATTTTATAAAAATCCATGTCTATAAAAATAAATAATTTCAAAATAATAAAACAAAGCTTAAATCTTTATAGTTTAATAAATACTAATAAGTTATAAAGTAAAGAAGAAATACATTAATTGGAATCAGTCACCAAGGGGTCTATACCTAACTCAAAGAAGTAAGACTATGTTTCCCATTAATTTCTTCTTACTTATTCATGAGTAATACTAAGTTAACAATCCAAATTCACATTACTAATGTTCTGACTATGCGGTAAGCCAATGTCCACATCATTCTAAAAAAACCTCAAGATTGAATATATCAGCATGGAAAATATTAATGGACAGATTTCAATTCCACTCCCTTAAGTTCAAAGTTTAAAAGAGTTCTCAGCAAAATAAGCAGTGTACAGATACAAGAGTTAAGTTCTTGAAAACCTGAGATACAGAGGTGGGAAGCATTTAATTTACTATAACAAGTAGTTTGTCTCTCATGCCATTACCTAGAGAGAGAAATAGAGTCCATGCTAAGAGGGCATCTGCTGAAGGCATCAAGGGAGGGTATTGTTCCACAATAAATTAAATTGACTTTGAGTACCACCCACACTTTGCTATATTCACAGAGAATTCTTGCAGTAAATAATAGACCTCTGATGTTGATTGAAAGCATGAAAACTAATATATACTATGTCTTGGTTCACATAACCCAGCATTAAACTTCAACACTCTGGCTCTGCTGATTATGGACTCAGATTTTTCTGAATTATTTTTAAAAACTAATCTTCATTTCTGCTATGGCACCCTCAGGGCACAAAGACTTAAGGTTCTTATTACATCAATGTTTTCATTCCTATACTTAAACACATATAACCTTCTAAAGCAGAAATGCGAAATTAATCAGATGCAATACAGCACCTTTCAAAAGATAGCACATATCTAACACCTGTCAGCTCATCAATGTTTGGTCTACTACTCTACAAATTACTACATACATCATTCCTGACACCTAAACTGGTGTAGAGAATAAAGCAAAACTTGTAAATTCTGTAAAACTCACTAGCAACACATATGTAGTGAAGAATCTGTTCTCTATTATTTTATCTTTAACCCCCTTAGACACATAAATGCAGTGATAGACCCAATAACTTCTGTTAGAGATATATTATGTATATATATACACACACATATATTTCATATTTAATTAAAATTAGAAAATTTTAAAACGAATGCACAAGTCCACATTTTGTTAAGCTATTAGAATGATATCATCACATCATTGGTATCTAGAAAACTTAACTCTGCATTCATAAAGGAATGACAGTGGAAAAGATAATAACTTCTTAGCAATAGTTCTAAAATTATTTTTACTTTATGGAATCCCTGAAAGATATTTGGTGACCTTCATAGCTTCTTGGACTATACCTTGACAACTATTTCAGTGAAGACAAAAACAGCAATAATTCTTCGTGTGTGTGTAGTTAAAAAATTAAGCATTTATACTTTGAGAAATGGAATAAAGAATGGAATATGGAGACTCTTTTGCTGTCTGGAATTATATGAACAAATAAATTTTTTATCTTTTGTTGATGAGAAGAGTCTACAAGTTTCCCTCTATCATTGGGAAGTAGAAAGGACAGGAAGTTTGGAAGAGGGATTCTGTGGAGGTGAGACAGTATGAGGCAGGGTTTCTTCTTTGATCCGTGTGATCCAAGGGCATGAAGACAGGGAAGCTGATTGTGTTGCTAGGAGGCTAACTAAAAAAGAGGATTCAGAATGAGTAAATAAAGCCAATGAAACAATAATACAAGTTAGAACGCAGTGGCAGGGTGTGAAAGATAGTAACATAAGCAGGTCACACTGGATCAGTCAGTTCAACAAGACAGCTGTCTAGGGAAAATGCATTGAGAAACCTGGCCAGGAGCTTTTGTGCTTTCCAGTGCACATTCCAAAGTTCAGAGGCAAAATTGAACACCTAACTATCAAAAAAGGTTTGTGATGGTGGTAGTGATTTAGTTGTGGCTATATTTTAAGATACGGAATTATGTCCATTGAGAATTTTCTGGAAGTTCAGTGACTATATCTTGAAATTTTGACTAGAAGCACTTTTAAATTCAGTATTTCAGCTCTATAAACTCTAGGTGAGAACATCTAATAGACAGATGAGAATATTTTTGGCAATCTGTTGTCAGAAGCTATCTGATCCACATATTTGTCCTTTTTATTCTTCAGTATTTGTGAATGTACTTGATTCTATTTTTAAATAATCTTTAGCATTTAAATACTAAAAATTTTATGTTAAAATAACATTTTATTGAAATGTTAATATCAAAAATAGATTTCCAATATTCTTTTTCATATCATCAATTAAAGTTAAATATAAAACCTAAGATTATACATATTAGAATGAAATAAAGTAAAATGAATTATGATGTAATTTAATTTAACCAAAATATGAAAAATGGCCAACTACTTTGGTAATTAAATATGAACCAGTAATTAACTATTGGTAATTAAGTATAAATTTACACAATGACATTACAGCATTATTTTTTCTAAATGTAGACTGTGGTAAATAATGGTTAATAATATTAAACTAGTACATTCCTGTTCTCTTTCATAAAGGTTAATAGATGCAGTTTGGTTCATTAAACATTCAAAATCATTTAATGAAGATTTGAATTAAAATTTAGATGATAAGGCAACATTGTTCTTATTCACTGTAAAAAGTAAAAATATTAAACATTTTAGTTTTTGATTTTAAATGAAGGGACACTGACTTGCAAAAATGCATTTTACGAATGTTTAATAAATAACATTTACTATATTTTCTAGCTTATTTTCTAGCTTATTTATAACTCTCAATTAATATAATTTGTAATATATTATTTGGGTAGTATTTTTAGTGGAAGTACATATTTCTTAATACCTATGTGTAGAAGATTTTAACAGTGAATTTTTTTTTTTTTTTTTTTTTTGAGACAGGTTTTCACTCTGTCACCCAGGCTGGAGTGCAGTGGCATGATCTCGGGTCATTGCAGACTGACTCCACCTTCAGGACTCAAGCAATCCTCCTGCCTCAGCCTCCCTAGCAGCTGGGGCTACAGGCATGTACTACAAAGCCTGGCTAATTTTTTTTTATTTTTGGCAAAGATGGGATTTTACCATGTTGCTGAGGCTGGTCTTGAACTCCTAGGCTCAAGTGATCCACCCACCTCAGCCTCCCAAACTACTGGATCACAAGTGTGAGCCACCACACCCAGCTTTTAACAATGATTTTAACATAAATTATTCAGTCTTAATGTGACTTACTGTAAGAAGCAAAGAACTTCTAAGAGCCAAAGATTCGAGAAATGTTTACCACTAGCCACAGGAAAATAGAACATTTTACTCCCAATACACCTGCCTCATTTGCAGGTAAGAGGCAAATTTGAAAGCAATTTTTTTTTTTTTTAGTTAGTAATAATAATCTATAAACTTAGAATTTTATATGTCAAATTCATTTATTTAAAATAATAATATCAAGCCATTGATAATAAAAAGGAGCTTCAATGGGAAGCTTCTCCATATATGATAATATATGTAGAATATATAGACCTACTATTTGAACCACACCTTTAAAAACAGACTTCTAGTCAGTTACCTGTCTCTTCTAATAAAACTCCATTTAGATTGCTATTTTATTAAGCTTTTATTACAATGCATTGCCACTATAACACATTTTATATTGGATTTTGTTTTCTTACACAGATTGATTTTTCCATGAAACCCTATTCTATTCTAATCTCCTATAAGAATACCAAGTAGCCTTTTGTTTTTCCAATTCAAGCAAGATTTGCATAAAGTGTAGTTATTATTTTCTGTATTCATGTTATTTTCTAGATTAATTTTCGTTTTACCAGATAATTTTAGAAAGTAATAAGTGTTATGAAGACAATAAATTGGGGTAATCTGATAAATAGTAAATGCGACCAGTGGCTAATTTACATATGAATAGGAAATCCTTTTTACATTAAGACCTGCACCATACAGAGATGGGGACCTTATTCGAGCAAACATGGAAACACTTTTCAGGTAGAGGGAAGAGCAAGTGTAAAGCTGCTGAGGTCGTAACACTTTGAAGCCCATGGTAAATGTTCTTGTAGGATCTCTCTATTGAGTTAACACTATGGAATGAATTCTCAAAGCAGATTTCAACTGATTATAGATTGTGATAGGCAGAATAGCGTCCCTGATGGATGTCCATGGTCTAATCCCTGACCTTTGTAAATAAATTATGTTACATGAATAAATAATTTTTCACAATGGAGTTAGATTATGGACTTTAAAATAGGAAGACTATTGAGATTAACTGGATGGGACCAAGAAAATCACACGGGCTCTTAGAAATGAAAGAGGAGGGCAGAAGAACTGGTTAGAGAGATGTGATGACAGAAGAAAAGGAGAGATTCTAAGTGTGAGAGACTCCTGAATTCCATTCATTGTTGCTGGTTTTGACAATGTAGGCAGGGGCCGTGAATCAGGGACTATGCATGATCTCTAAAAGCTCGAAACAACCCTCAACAAACAGAAAGAAAGTGGGGGACTCAATTCTACAACTGCCAAGAACCACATTCCAGCAACAATCTCAATGTACGGAAAAATGGATTCTCCCCTAAAGCCTTCAGAAAGTCAAAATTGAACACAGCCTGACAACAGCTTGGTCTTAGCCCAGGGAAAGCCATGTCAGAGTTCTCACCTACAGAAACGTAAAATAATAAAATTTGTGTTTTTAATCTTCCAAATTTGCAGCAATTTCTTATGGCAGAAATAGAAAACTAAAATGTAGATCTTGTCACCACTAAATTTAATACTGATTTGAAGGATACAAGCAAGAACTAAGCAGAGATAAAGTAGTCCTCTATGGAGGACACTGCATCTGTAACTTTCATTTCCAAAAAGAATGTTCTTTTTTTCAGTATTTGAAAGCACTTGGATATCAAATTAACAGAAGATTTTTGAACAATGTACAGTATATGTAAATAGTATACTCAGAGATGTTTTGGTTTTGGGGCTCCCCAGTACTATAACTCATTTGTTACACAGTAGAAATGTATACATTTCTAAAATTTGATTTAACTTATATTTAAAAATTGGATATGTAGACATATTTATAATAATTCATCATTTTTATAATGTCATCACTCTGTTTTAGAATGCAATAGATAGAATTTGCTTCATAAATAGGTTAAAATATTTTTCTTTAGAGTTTTAGACCTTCACGTATAAAATAGGGTTCTAATTCAAGCTAAGGCAGGCAGATCCCTTTAGGTCAGGAGTTTGAGACCAGCCTGACCGACATGGTGAAACCCCATCTCTACTAAAAATACAAAAATTAACCAGGCGTGGTGGTGTGTGCCTGTAATCTCAGTTACTCAGGAGGCTGAGGCAGGAGATTGCTTGAACCCGGGAGGCACAGGTTGCCATGAGCCGAGATTGCACCATTGCACTCCAGCTCTGGGCAACCAAGCAAGACTCCGCTTCAAAAAAGAGCCCTCGAATAGAAAACATACTATGTGTACAGACCTACAAAATGCCACATATGTACGTTTATGTGTATATATTACAGATAAATATGTAAAACATACATTTTATCCTCAAACTTGGATTTATTTGTTTTAAACAAGTTTTATGGGCAAGTAAACCTATTTCTTTGTGATGAAGGATTTTTTTATTTTGAAGTATTTGCAATAAGAGCTCTCTTGACTCCCAGTGATCCTATAAAATGGCCATAATTTAATGGATTTTAATTAGCTGGCCCTTGGGTTCAGGACATTTTAGATACTTGTCAAACAAAACTTTAAAAATGTTTCGTAATCTGTAAAAAATTAACATCATTTTTGTTATTAAATTTAACTTAAAATTTAACTTTCATTTATATTCTATTTAATTTATATTGAGTTATCTAAATACACAGTACATTATTGCAATTAATATTTCCATGTAATTCAAGCTAAGTTTTAAAAATCTGTATGCATTTCCAGGCCAGACATAGAATCCCAGCACTTTGGGAGGCCCAGACTGGCAGAGCACCTGAGATCAGGAGTTTGAGATCAACCTGGCCAATATGGTAAAATACCGTCTCTACAAAAAAATGCAAAAATTAGCCGGCCGTTGTGGTGCGTGCCTGTAGTTCCAGCTACTCGGGAGGCTGAGGCACAAGAATCATTTGAACCTAGGAGGCAGAGATTGCAGTGAGCCAGAACTGCACCATTGCACTCCAGCCTGGGTGACAGAGAGTCTCTCTCTCTCTCTCTCTCTCTCTTTATATATATATGTGTGTGTGTGTGTGTGTGTGTGTGTGTGTGTGTGTGTGTATGCATTATGCATTTCCTTTAATCTATTATCTTTTTGAATATTTTTGTTCACTGCATATCACATTTGTCCTCACTAAAAATGTATTTGTTATGCAATTAGAAACATTTGTCTATTCAGTCAGCAAAAAGGATTTATGAGTGTCTGGGTTGAATAAATATTTAAAAATTAATTAAAGAGGGTGTGTTTAGCTATGCTGTATTTAAAACAGTCAAATCAGGCATGCCAAATATTTGGATAAAATAATATTTTTGAATGTCCATGGCTTTAACTACCTTAAAATCCACCAAAATAAGTGTTATTTTCCATTGTTGTCTTGTTTAATTATTAAGATTTATGATTTTATATACTCTTTATTTTAAAAATTTTATTGGTGTATTTATTTTGAGACAGGGTCTTGCTCTGTTGGCCGGGCTGGAGTACAAAGTTGTGATCATGGCTCACTGCAGCCTTGACCTCTTATGCTCAAGCGATTCTCTCACCTCAGCTTCTGGAGTAGCTAGGACTACAGGCATGAGCCACAACACTTAACTAGTTTGTTTTTTTAATTTTCATAGAGCCAAAGTCTCTCTATATTGCCCAGGCTGGTCTCAAACTCCTGAGCTCACCCAATCCTCCCACCTCAGCCTTCCAAAGTGCTGAGATTACAGGTGTGAGCCACTGCACTCAGGTTTACTCTTTTTTTCGATTATCATTAAATATTTCACTTTAAATTTCAAGTACTAATGGAACAAGCGTATTACATGTCCAACTTACTGATTGATACTGGAGGATCTCCTATCTTAATTTGTTACAGAAAAAATGATTTGTAATATAAAAATTCTTCTCAGATTTTAAAACTCTGAAATATTATTTCAACACAGAGACAAAAAGGAAATATGTCTAAAGAATTAATTCACCAAAAAAAAACCCTGCTAAAATGACTAAATTGATGAAGGATCACTAACCAGCTAGATTACAGAATGGTCACACATCAGCATTAGAGCATGACATAAGATTTCTGTGTAGCAGCCTGGTAGTCCTGTTCTTTTTGGCATTCTCATGCTCTGCGTGATAAGGTTCTGCCAAGAAAGAATAATATCACATGTTCTCTCCTAAGGCTAATACTCCAGTATCATACCATTTCCCATAAAAAGTACAGTGATATTACAAGTGCTTCAAATGACTATCCTGTGCCGAATGACAATAAAATAGTTACTTTTCAGTGAATCTGCTGGAGAAAATAACAATAATCTTTATCTATGTTGTTAGCATGCTTTAAAAATCATATTTATTTTCTAAAAATGAAATTGTGATGTGTGGTAAATATTATAAATTCTTATTTAAAAATGTAAGCAATAGAAAATATTTATGTCCAGTAGGCCAAATATATTTGAAAGCACATATTTCAGCCAACTTCACAAGAAGTGGTAACACTACTCAAAATCAGATATTGTAATAAGAATCATTTTGATTTTGAATGGCTAAGTCTATTGGGTAGTATTATCATTATTTATTTTTCCATGACAAATTTAAATTCCTTCAGTGATTTGTAAAAAAAAAAAATGGGAGTTTCAAATAGGCATTCATATCAGTCCTTGGACAGATATGTAGCTTAGCTCTTTTTATTACTTTTAGAATGTATGTGGTTTATTGCCCAGAAATGATAGGATAACCTACCTGGAAAGTAAAGATATGTCAACATTTTTAGCTTTCAGGACTATAAACTTGATCTTTGATATTTATTTCTTAAGCATATAAAAATATGCCAGTTTGCAAAGAAGGACATCTATACCTCAGACATTTCTTTAAAATATCCTGTTACAAATAATCTATTGTAGAAAAGTCTCACCCATATTACTTGCAATAGGTAGGACAAATAATATATTTTAAGAGAACTATAATTGCCTTTTGTTTGAGAATCTGTAAGTAAATAAAATGAAAAAGACCTTCTCTCAACACACATACATACACACACACACACACACCCACACACACACACACTTCTCTACACTAGTGAAATTTAGATGGTGATAAGATCAAATCTATTCTGTAAAAATGCAAGAAGATGGGAAATGGGTAAGATCATTGTATACTATATACTATATAATATAATATAATAAAGTTATCATGGAATGGCACGTTATTCCAGATTTGCTCAAGATCAAACTGAATCCATTTTTATTTCCTGGAAAGTCACTGTTAAAAAGATTCATAAGAGTCCATTAATGATTTAATAATAGTAACAAACTATGTACACATCGATAACCACTATCTTTTCAAAAGTGACATGCCTGGAACCCAAAAATATGGGAATTTATTGCTTGGGTTGGGGGAATAAGGAGCCAGAACTATAAAAATTAACATATTTTTTTATTGTAATGTTCCCCACTCTGCTGTTGGTGTGGCATGCTAAACATAATTAGCTTATGCAAATACATGAGGTAAGATTAAGATTGCATTCTTAAAATCTTGGA
>NW_012109619.1:506771-507550 GCF_000951045.1 Mandrillus leucophaeus | reverse complement strand
TATTATAATTTATAATGATGAAATATTTCTTCCCTTTATGTCTTGGGTTTCAGAAAGTTAAAAACAAAATTAATCTTCTAATTTGATTAGTTTCCCAAAAATTTACCTGTTAAATTAGTTGTTTATTGCTGTGGTTTGGCTGTGTCCCCACCCAAATCTCAACTTGAATTTTATCTCCCAGAATTCCCACGTGTTGTGGGAGGGACCCAGAAGGAGGTAATTTTCCGTGCTATTTTTCTGATAGTAAGTCTCACGAGATGTGATGGGTTTATCAGGGGTTTCCCCTTTTGCTTCTTCCTCATTTTGTCTCTTGCCGCTGCCATGTAGGAAGTGCCTTTCACCTCCCGCCGTGTTTCTGAGGCTTCTCCAGCCATGTGGAACTGTAAGTCCAATTAAACCTCTTGCTTTTTCTCAGTTTTGAGTATGCCTTCATCAGCAGCATGAATTATAGATGTATTATAGAGTCATGGCATTGTGTTTTATATGTATTTAATATAAATATATGTTTTATGTTTTATATTGTTTCATCTAATGTTCCATATGCCACAGAAACTTGATTTGTAAAGGTGTAGTATCTATTTAAATAAAAATATGTGTTTCTTTGACAAATCAGAAAAACACTTTTTAGCTATTAAGCTCATATTTTATATCCTTGGATCTTACATGGCATTGATAGCTTATGCAATGATACACTAATATGCTGTAGCATTCATGGCCAATTCATTAATCTTTTAATATTTATTATATGTAGAAATATAACTGGGAGATATCTGCTGCAT
>NW_012109619.1:499151-505820 GCF_000951045.1 Mandrillus leucophaeus | reverse complement strand
ACCCCAGCTCTTCAGGAGGCTGAGGCAGGAGAATCACTTGAACCCAAGAGGCAGAGGTTGCAGTGAGTGGAGATCCGGACCATTGCACTCCAGACTAGGCAACAGAGCAAGACTGTCTCAAAAAATAAACATTTCCATACTTACCAGGCAATTTATATGTATCATGGAGTACAGTTTCCAAAATTGCATTGCTTTTTATCAACATGTTCAACTGTGTATGTTGATGTTAACAATGAAGAAAAATAACCAGGGCCAGGCATGGCGGCTCACGCCTACAATCCCAACACTTTGGGAGGCCAAGGCAGGCAAATCATGTGAGGTCAGGAGTTCGACACCAGCCTGACCAACGTGGTGAGACCTTGTCTCTACTAAAAGCACCAAAATTAGCTAGGCATACTGGCGTGCACCTGTAATCCCAGCTACTCAGGAGGCTGAGGCAGTAGAATTGCTTGAACCCAGGAGACAATGGCTGCAGTGAGCCAAGAGCACCACTGCACTCCATCCTGGGTGACAGAGTGAGACTGTCTCAAAAAAAGAAAGAAAAAGAAATAAATCTAGAATTCGTTTATTCACAAATATGTCATCAACACCACAATAATTATTAATCTTTCTGTTGTAAGCAAGTAGGTAATTGGATAGTGTCTTAATTTATTCAGGGTGATATAGCAAAGTACCATAAACCAAGTATCTTACAAACAACAGAAATGTGTTACTCAGAGTTCTGGTTGCCAGGAAGTTCAAGACCAAGACACAGGCATATTTGGTGTTTGTTGAGAGCATGCTTTCTGGTTCTTGTAAACACCACCTTTTCCTGAGGAAACGACTGTGTTTTCATGTGCTGGAATGCATTTTCATGTTCAGAGACAGCCCTCTGAAGCCTAGTTTTTAGGAGCACTAATCCCATTCATGAAGGCCTCATGACCTAATTACCTCCCATAAGACCCACCTCCTAATGCCTTCGCATTGGTGATTAGGTTTTTGACATATGAATTTTAGGAAACATGACACAGTTCAGATGTTTGTTCCCTCCAAATCACATGTTAAAATGTGATCTCCAGTGTTAAAGGCAGGGCCTAAGAGGAGGTATTTGGGTCATAGGGGCAGATCCCTTATGAATGGCTTGGTGATCTCCTCATAGTAATGAGTTCTCTGAGATGTGGTTATTAAAAGGAGTCTAGTATTGCCTCCTCTCTCTTGCTCCATCTCTTGCCATGTGACACATGTACCCCTATTCCGGCCATGCCTTCTACCGTGAGTAAAAGCTTCCTGAAGCCCTCACCAGAAGCAGGTGCCTACACCTTTTCATGCTGCTAATAAAGACATACCCAAGCCTGGGAAGAAAAAGAGATTTAATGGACTTACAGTTCCACATGGCTGGAGAGGCCACACATCATGGTGGAAGGCAAGGAGGAGCAAGTCAAAACTTAAATGAATGGCAGCAGGCGAGAGAGAGAGCTAGTGCAAAGAGACTCGCATTTTTAAAACTATCAGATCCCATGAGACTCATTCACTATCATGAGAACAGCACAGGAAAGACCCACCCCTATAATTCAATCACCTTTCACTGGGTCCCTCCCATGACACATGGGAATTGAGGGAGTTACAGTTCAAGATGAGATTTGGGTGGGGACACAGGCAAACCATACCTTTCTGCTCCTGGCCCCTCCAAACCTCATGTCCTCACATTTCAAAACCAATCCTGCCTTCCCAACAGTCCCTCAAAGTCTTAATTCATTTTAGCATTAAATAAAATATCCACAGTCCAAAGTCACATCTGAGACAAGACAGGTCCCTTCTGTCCTATGAGCCTGTAAAATCAAAAGCAAGTTAGTTCCTCCCTAGATACAATGGAATACAGGCATTGGGTAAATACAGTCATTCCAAATTGGAGAAATTGGCCAAAACGAACGGGCTACAGGTCCCATGCAAGTCCAAAATCCAGCAGAGCAGTAACATCTTAAACCTTCAAAATGATCACCTTTGACTCCATGTCTCACATTTGGGTCATGCTAATGCACTAGGTAGGTTCCCATAGTCTTGGACAGCTCTGCCCCTGTGACTTTGCAGGGTACAGCCTCCCTCCCAGCTGCTTTCATGGGCTGGTGTTGAGTGCCTACATCTTTCCAGGCACATGGTGCAAGCTATTGGTGGGTCTCCCGTTCTGGGGTCTGGAGGATGGCGGCGCTCTTCTCACAGCTCCATTCGGTAGTGCCCCAGTAGGGACTCTGTGTAGGAGCTCCAACCTGACATTTCCCTTCCACACTGCCATAGTAGAGGTTCTCCATGAGAACACCACCCCTCCAGCAACCTTCTGCCTGGACATCCAGGCATTTCCATACATCCAGTGAAATCTAGGTGGAGATTTTCAAACCTCAATTCTTGACTTCTGTGCACCACAGGCTCACCACCACTTGGAAGCTGCCAAGGCTTGAGGCTGGCACCCTCTGAAGCCATGATCTGAGCTGTCCTTGGCCCCTTTTATTCATGACTGGAGTGGCTGGGATGCAGGGCACCAAGTCCCTAGACTGAACACAGCAAGGGGACCCTGGGCATGGCTTACAAAACCATTTTTTTTCCTCCTAGGCCTCTGGGCCTGTGGTGGGAGGTGCTACTATGAAGACCTCTGACATGCCCTGGAGACATTGTGCCCATTGTCTTGGGGGTTAACATTTGGCTTCTCGTTACTTATGCAAATTTCTGCAGCTGGCTTAAATTTCTCCTCAGAACGTGATATTTTCTTATTTACTGCATTGTCAGTTGCAAATTTTCTAAACTTTTATGCTCTGCTTCCCTTATAAAACTGAATGCCCATAACAGCACCCAAGACTCATCTTGAATGCTTTGCTGCTTAGAAATTTCCTCTGCCAGATACTCTAAATCATCTCTCTCAAGTTCAAAGTTCCACAAATCTCCAGGGCAGGGACAAAATGCCACCAGTCTCTTTGCTAAAACATAACAAGAGTCACCTTTGCTCCAGTTTCCAGTGAGCTCCTCATCTCCATCTAAGACCACCCCAGCCTGGACCTTATTGTTCATATCACTATCAGCATTTCTATCAAAGCCATTCAACCAATCTTTAGGAAGTTCCAAATTTTCCCACATTTTCCTGTGTTCCTCTGAGCCTTCCAAACTGTCCCAGCCTCTGCTTGTTACCCAGTTCCAAAGTCATGTCCACATTTTCAGGTATCTTTTCAGCAGCACCCACTCTACTGGTACTTATTTACTGCATTAGTCTATTTTCATGCTGCTGATAAAGTCATATCCAAGACTGGAAAGAAAAAGAGGTTTAATGGACTTACAGTCCTACATGATTGGGGAGACCACACAACCATGGTGGAAGGCAAGGAGGAGCAAGTCACATCTTATGTGGATGGTGGCAGGCAAGAGAGACAGCTTGTGCAGGGAGACTCCCGTTTTTAAAACCATCAGACTTCATGAGACTCAATCACTATTATGAGAACAGCTCAGGAAAGACCTGCCCCCATAATTCAATCACTTCCTACTGGGTTCCTCCCACAACACATGGGAATTGTAGGAGTTATAATTGAAGATGAGATTTGGGTGAGGACACAGTCAAACCATATCACCATGCTGCTTGTACAGCCTAAAGAACTGTGAGCAAAATAACTCTCTTTTCTTTATAAATTACCCAGACTTTATAGTAACACAAAATGGACTAATACAGAAAATTGGTACTGGGGTTAGAGTGTTGCTATGAAGATACCTGAAGATTTAGAAGCAGCCTTGGAACTGGGCATTGGGCAGAGGTTGGAAGAGTTTGGAGTGCTCAGAAGACAGGAAGATGAGGGGAAACATATGTAGCCCATAGCAATCATGAAGAGTTTTAAGCCAAAGCAAATATTGTTTAGCTCCCATAACTTAAGTGTTCAAGGCATGTGTGACTTATTCTAATTGCATAATCATAAGCTATCATTTGACTCTGTGCCCTATAAATTGGTTTAATATCCAGAGTGTATATGGAGAGCTCCCCAAAGCAGAAGAGTCTCCCTTATGATTCCAAGAGTTTCTGGCCCCATAATATTCTATCACTATAAATATTCTTTATCATTATGTCTTACAAAACTTTTTAAAGTCATAAAAACTGGGATAGATAATTGATATTTTTTACTTTTGTATTACTTCAGAAAATGCTGCACAATCTTATTTTAGACTTGTGGGGGTCCTAGTTGTCATTAATACATGATAAATGATCAAAAATATGTAAATAAGGATTGGTATTACTATGACCACTCTTGTAAAATTGCTGTTAAAAATGAATCATTAATATATTTCCAATTTAATAAATCAGTGTATATAAATATAGTACTGCTTATATATGTATATATTACATACATATGTTTGAAACTGCTGCATCAAGTAATATTTTTTGTCTTAATTTTTGTAGAACCTGATTTATTTTAGTTATAGGACCACTGCAGTGCTTCTGCTCTATAACTTGAAGTATGTGCACTTTCTATTTAGAAAAGTGATCTCCAACAATGAAACTCATCCTTTGATTAGAATCATTAAAAATGAAAAGCCACCCTAATTTTTGGCTATGGTGTGAGCCCTAATTTCTTCCCATCCCAAACACAGCTGACTCTAACCTAACACAACACTAAGTGGAAAATTTTAATTTCTCCTTCATCCCTACTACCTTTCAAATGGCAATTCTGATTGTGAAAAGTGTCTACTGTGATCTGAGAATCCAGGTGAGAAAACTCCTGGGACACCTGAACATTGTACTTGTGCTGGAGCCCTCAGGTCTATTGACGAATGTTGACAATGGGTAGGAGACTAAATGGGTTCCATGTAAAAAATATCCCTGATTTTTCTATAGTCTTTTCTTACACCCTGACAACTAAAAGTTTTAAAAGTTTACAATGGTCTTTGGAGATTCTCTAAAATTAATTCTATAACATTGTATTAATGTTGTGGAGGGAAATGAGTTGCCATTGATGTTTTCCATCAACATGATTCCATACTTGAATGACAACTTCAAGTCTTTCTCAAGGCTTAAAGGTACCAAATAATTTGTGCCACTGTTATGTAAATGGCTTCATTTCCTATTGCCCATTTTTTCCTCTCATATACTTGAGTCATATAGGCCAATTATTTTGTCAAGCTTGTTTCCATTACAGGACATATCACTTTCTGCTCCCCTTGGAAAATTTGTTCATCAGTTGTTCACAAATTTTATCCCCTCATTTTAGTCAAGTCCTGTCAAGGTTAAGTTCTCTTCACCTTTCTTTATTTCTTCACATCACTCAACAGTGTCCAACATTTCATATATGTTTATATGTAAATATGTGAATGTATGCATATGTATGCATGTATCTCTATATGTGTGTGTGTGTGTGTGTGCACTGTTTCTTTAAATAGTATGTACAGATCATCCATATGGGTTTCTATTTCAGTCTTGTCAGTCTTAGCGCCTATCCTCACTAAACAAAACAGTGACTGGCCTGTAATAAGACTTCAATGAATATTGCTTTTATCAATGAACTATAGATAAAATTGATCTGTATCTAAGAGATATTCCTCAAAAGTTATGTGGCTGACACCAAAACTTTTGGCGATTGCTGTGGGCTAAATATGTTTCTCCTCATCTTCTCCTCATCTTAGCTCTCCAGACTCTTTCAACCTCTACCCAAAACCAGTTCTAAACCTGCCTCAACATACTACTGAGTATGTTACTCGCTAGTGTAACAACTATTAAAATCACTCAACAGAGTAAAATAGAAATAGAAAAATAGTCATGACTGTAGTAAATACTTATACTTCTGATGTGATAATCACTATGCCGAATGTTTTATATTTATTTTACTTTTAGTCTCACAGTGTAATAGTCAGTTTTTATGCTGCTAATAAAGACATACCTGAGACTGACCAATTTACAAAAGGAAGAGGTTTATTGGACTTACAATTCCACATGACTGGGGAGGCCTCACAGTCATGGAAGGCAAAGAGGAGCAAGTCACATCTAAAGAGAGAGCTTGTGCAGGTTAACTCCCATTTTTAAAACCATCAGTTCTCATGAGATCCATTCACTATCATGAGAACATCAAGGGGTAGACCTGCCCCATGATTCAGTCATCTCCCACCAGGTCCCTTCCACAATATGTGGGAATTATGGGAGCTACAACGTGAGATTTGGGTGGGGACACAGAGCCAAACCATATCACACAGTAATAATACATATGAGGCCAACCATTTCACTTTCATAGATATATAAATTGTGACTGAGCCTATTAAGTGATAGAGCTGTGCTCACATCCAAGTTTACATCACTTGGAAGTTGTTTTGCAAACACACTATAGTTGTTTATAGTGTGTGCAAAAACCAACGGATTTTGTATCAATTATAATAGAACAATGGTAGATTTTTCAATATAACGTACCTGGAGAGAATAGTAACATCTTAAACTTAGTTTTAATACTTCCAATGTGTTTTATTTATGAATTATTTTATTACAAATGATTGTTCTTTAAATCATTTTTATGATTTTTATTTTATTTTATTTAAACATTTTTGGTAGTGTTTTATATACATGCCTTCTTGGTGCTTTGCTTCTTATTTACTTTATTATTTCTTGAAATTTCCCTGCTATCTTATAGCAAAACTCAATGTTCTCACTTAAACATTAGATGTAACCACATTCTAGTTGGC
>NW_012109619.1:496188-498176 GCF_000951045.1 Mandrillus leucophaeus | reverse complement strand
GGAATAAGTTGAATTTGTACATTCTAGTGAATAAAGTGGGTGTGACATACTATCAGCAAGCAGTCTTTAATTCCAGATAATGTCTTATTTAACATGCATGCCTTTTGTCGTACTTATTATGAAAATCAAGCTGTTAATAAATTGCGTAGCTTAAATAACTAAAATTTAGAATAACTGCAGTACTTTATTTCTAATATAAGATATTGTTTATTTTATGTTGTTTTTTTCTGATTTTTGAAAAATAAAATAACTGTATATGCAACTTCATTATAGATTATTATAGTATAGAAGTACCTTAGCTACACTTTTCAAAGTTTTAGAATATAATACATTCTTTCTTTTCAATAAAAGTAACCCATTGATACTGATTAAAGTGGAAGTTATCAGAGTTACATCTTCTTAAAACCAGACACTCACACAGTAAGAACAATTCTAATACTACATATATTTGTTTTATACTTACATATATACAACAAAATATTTTCAAAATAATTATTACTGAGTTTCTCAACATTCACTTTATTTTGCTTCACGTACTAGATTTATGATATACGTACAATTTTAAAGGTACAAAATATTAAATAAAAAAGGAAAACACAAAGACAGGTTCCAAATCATCTCAAGAAAAGGAGTTTTGAATTATTTGAGCAGTAGCAGATTGAATGGATATAGCTTATGACAGATTTATTTCTGCTTTTCAAAATTCCTATTAGTTCAATGAAAATTATGAAATACACTATTTCTCAAATGAAAATTATGAGATACACTATTAGAAGAGCAAAAATATATTTACTCAAATAGTTTACATCTTAATGTTGTGCTTTGTAATTATAGCACTATATTTTGTTATGTGAGAAAAAGCTGAAGATTTCTTTCTTTGAATATTTTTAAAAATATAAATTATCTTTGTTTTGTCATCTTAAAAATGATTTTTGTGTGTCTAAAGCTATGAGGTTTTAAAAAATTGGGTATATTACCACTTCAAAAATTATTTGGGAACAAGTTAGGTTATAAATTAAGATAATTAAGATATTAAAAGAACATGTGAACATCTATCCAGTTACATGTACATCAAATAAAAGACTTAATTTCAGTTTAATACCTTCCTACCAAAAAATGTTTATTTTTAAATTAAGCTAAATTAGGCTTCATATAATCAGTAATATTCAAATATGAACAAGAGAAGTAAAATATTTAGACACCTTAAATGTTTTAGGAAAGTGTTAAGATTTAGTCATCTGAAATATTAAGCATTTGTAATGTTGGTATTTCTTTTACAAAATAAGTTTTTCTCCAGAATTTGGAAGTTGCAGGGAAAAAAAAAAAAAACAATTAAGGAATACCTTTGCAGTTGCCTTGTCTGTTAGTGGCTAGAATAAAATTTCAGTCTTTAGTCAAAGTCAGGAGCGTTGCTGCAGCTAGATAAAGAAGCTATTACCTCTAAAGACAGCTGCTTTGGGTGAATGGTTTTGTGTTTCGTTTATCATAACAATAGGTGATAAGGCTAATAAGAAGTTGTGCACGCTAATGGTGGTGATAAGAAACGACAGGACATTACTCTTGAGTAAATCTAGATATGATCAAATGTTGAATTGGCTCAGTGTTGCCAAGTAAGCTGTCTACTTTAATCACAACAACAAAAGAAAATATCTTTAATATAGAATACCTTTAGGAAAAAATAACTTGGGAGTCTGAATAGCTCTAGTTCTTAGTCTAGTTTTCTACACTGAAACATTATTTTCATCATTTAGTTTTTGATCATTTAAGTGTGTCTCGTGAATATGACAGCAAGCACCTATCAAGGAGTTTGTGTTTATGTGGGAATGCAAAGAATTCGGCCTAGAAAGGAAGACATTAGAAATCACTGAACTAGCTGGGTGTGGTGGCTCATGCCTTAATCCCAGTACTTTGCAAGGCTTAGGTGGGAGGAGTGCTTGAAGCCAGAAGTTTGAGACCACCTTGGGCAACATAGTGATAACCTGTCTCTG
>NW_012109619.1:487455-492829 GCF_000951045.1 Mandrillus leucophaeus | reverse complement strand
TTGCAGCTATCTGCAGATAATTCTACATCTGTCTTAGCAACACGGAGGGATCAATGCACCTTTTAAAGTATGACCATCATTTTGTTTTCTGTTACAATTTAGTAGATATTTCTTCTCTATGCTTTAGGATCCTGACTTGTTTTCCTTTTTGCTTCAAACAAGATATTTACCAAGTCCTACAAAAATCATATTTTGCAAGGATTTTTTCCACGCACTTCTGAAAAACAAAGGAGTAAAATGGAGTGTGGATTCATAGAGACAGGTGCTGCAGAAATCCCTGGCTTGGTCCTTCCAATGAGCGTTTATAATTCTTCAAAGAGTAATTTGCTTAATTTTAATTTTGCCTTTCCAGGGCATCTCTAGAGCTGACAAAATATGATTCAAAGCAAAGATATATTATTTTCTTCCTCTCTCTTTTCAGAGAAAGAGCCGCTTTTAATGCTTCATTTGGGTACAGAATTAAAAAGACTTAAAAGTCACATTATTATAAAAAAGAGAAGAACACAACTCTCTAATTGTTCACAGGAAATGTGTAGGAAACAGCAACTCTTGGATCCTTTCTGACATATCTTCTGGGTTTTTGATAGTTTTATGTTTAGGCAAGGCTATAAAGTGATGAAACCAACAAAAGGAAGGTATGGTTGACTTCATGTTCCATACTGTGAACAGGAGGGATAGATATTCCTTTCCAAAATGTTTCTCCATCACCAACCTCTGATACTGTTAAGATTAAAAATATGAAAATCACCACACTTTTCCTTTTTCATGTAGATAAACTGATGCCCAGGATGTGCCATTCAATGTTTTGCTTTCCTTGAAGGCATTTGGAGGCTTTCAAATAGGTTTCATAATTCAGGTAAAGACAATATAATTTCAAAGCTCCAAAATTATCTGTTGCACATAAATGTCTAAGGTAGAATAGGTTGCTTAGGCAGACAGTTGTGTATTTCAGGGAAATATAAAATAGCATTTTCTTAATGTGTGTCTTGGACTATAGTTACATGATTCCCAGGGTGTGGTACAAACGAGGAATAAGTTGAATTTGTACATTCTAGTGAATAAAGTGGGTGTGACATACTATCAGCAAGCAGTCTTTAATTCCAGATAATGTCTTATTTAACATGCATGCCTTTTGTCGTACTTATTATGAAAATCAAGCTGTTAATAAATTGCGTAGCTTAAATAACTAAAATTTAGAATAACTGCAGTACTTTATTTCTAATATAAGATATTGTTTATTTTATGTTGTTTTTTTCTGATTTTTGAAAAATAAAATAACTGTATATGCAACTTCATTATAGATTATTATAGTATAGAAGTACCTTAGCTACACTTTTCAAAGTTTTAGAATATAATACATTCTTTCTTTTCAATAAAAGTAACCCATTGATACTGATTAAAGTGGAAGTTATCAGAGTTACATCTTCTTAAAACCAGACACTCACACAGTAAGAACAATTCTAATACTACATATATTTGTTTTATACTTACATATATACAACAAAATATTTTCAAAATAATTATTACTGAGTTTCTCAACATTCACTTTATTTTGCTTCACGTACTAGATTTATGATATACGTACAATTTTAAAGGTACAAAATATTAAATAAAAAAGGAAAACACAAAGACAGGTTCCAAATCATCTCAAGAAAAGGAATTTTGAATTATTTGAGCAGTAGCAGATTGAATGGATATAGCTTATGACAGATTTATTTCTGCTTTTCAAAATTCCTATTAGTTCAATGAAAATTATGAAATACACTATTTCTCAAATGAAAATTATGAGATACACTATTAGAAGAGCAAAAATATATTTACTCAAATAGTTTACATCTTAATGTTGTGCTTTGTAATTATAGCACTATATTTTGTTATGTGAGAAAAAGCTGAAGATTTCTTTCTTTGAATATTTTTAAAAATATAAATTATCTTTGTTTTGTCGTCTTAAAAATGATTTTTGTGTGTCTAAAGCTATGAGGTTTTAAAAAATTGGGTATATTACCACTTCAAAAATTATTTGGGAACAAGTTAGGCTATAAATTAAGATAATTAAGATATTAAAAGAACATGTGAACATCTATCCAGTTACATGTACATCAAATAAAAGACTTAATTTCAGTTTAATACCTTCCTACCAAAAAATGTTTATTTTTAAATTAAGCTAAATTAGGCTTCATATAATCAGTAATATTCAAATATGAACAAGAGAAGTAAAATATTTAGACACCTTAAATGTTTTAGGAAAGTGTTAAGATTTAGTCATCTGAAATATTAAGCATTTGTAATGTTGGTATTTCTTTTACAAAATAAGTTTTTCTCCAGAATTTGGAAGTTGCAGGGAAAAAAAAAAAAAACAATTAAGGAATACCTTTGCAGTTGCCTTGTCTGATAGTGGCTAGAATAAAATTTCAGTCTTTAGTCAAAGTCAGGAGCGTTGCTGCAGCTAGATAAAGAAGCTATTACCTCTAAAGACAGCTGCTTTGGGTGAATGGTTTTGTGTTTCGTTTATCATAACAATAGGTGATAAGGCTAATAAGAAGTTGTGCACGCTAATGGTGGTGATAAGAAACGACAGGACATTACTCTTGAGTAAATCTAGATATGATCAAATGTTGAATTGGCTCAGTGTTGCCAAGTAAGCTGTCTACTTTAATCACAACAACAAAAGAAAATATCTTTAATATAGAATACCTTTAGGAAAAAATAACTTGGGAGTCTGAATAGCTCTAGTTCTTAGTCTAGTTTTCTACACTGAAACATTATTTTCATAATTTAGTTTTTGATCATTTAAGTGTGTCTCGTGAATATGACAGCAAGCACCTATCAAGGAGTTTGTGTTTATGTGGGAATGCAAAGAATTCGGCCTAGAAAGGAAGACATTAGAAATCACTGAACTAGCTGGGTGTGGTGGCTCATGCCTTAATCCCAGTACTTTGCAAGGCTTAGGTGGGAGGAGTGCTTGAAGCCAGAAGTTTGAGACCACCTTGGGCAACATAGTGATAACCTGTCTCTGTGAAAAAAAAAAAAATTACCTGGGCATTGTGGTGCATGCCTGTAGTCCCCACCACTCAGGAGGCTGATGTAGGAGGATCAGTTGAGCCTAGGAGTTCAAGGCTGCAGAGACCTATGATCACGCCTCTGTCCTCCAGTCTGGGCAACAGGGTGAGATCATATCTATCTAAAACAAACAAAAAGAAGGAAAGAAAGAAAGAAGGAGAGGAGAGGAGAGGATTATGGTCCAGGTCGAGCACAAAGAATTACCATTCAGAGGTGACATTTGAGTTGATACTGAAAATGGAGTAGATTCACTAGGTAGGTAAGGAAAGAATATGTTAATACAGGAAACAAACAGGGCAAAGGACAGATGTGAGAATGAATGGATGTGAATGAACTGCAAACTATAGGTTACATGGAGAGGGTGCTTCTTTTGTGTGTCTGTTGTGCAGGTAGACATGGTATCCTTCATTTGGCCCATATATCACAGTATAGTGTGTAAATTATCCTAAGAGAAGAGGTTTGCCTTCCATATCCATTTGCTTTCATTGTGTTGGGATTTATCACAGATTAGACATGCTAGATTAATTTGTATTCTGTCTTGTTTTATCTTGTTTTAACATAATTTATATTCAAGTCTATGGTCAAGTTTGCCATTTGGAACCACGTTTTTGTGAGCTGTTTCATCTATGAAAACCGTTGAAATAAATATTGAGCAAATTGACTTAAGCAATCTTTCAAATTGCTGAAAAAATAATTTTCAAAAGGCAAATGTTTTTATTATTAATACAAGTTTCTACATTAAAATGATTGAACTAAATTTTACTATTAATCCAGAACATATTTGGGGGTGTCAGAGGTCTCTTTCTAAAAACGAAATGTCTATTGGTAGCATAAGAAACAACTCTGAAATAAAAAAATTCTAAAATAAAAGTTATTATCTTGCTCAAGAATCTTAATAACTTTTATGACTTATGGCAATGACCTTCAAACTTTTTTTATAACAGAATTCATAAATAATGGTCACAAGCCCAGTGACTGTTTGTTTGCTAATATTCCTATACTGTTTTATCCTATACTGTTCTATTGTAACCATTATAAAAGATTTCAAAATTATAAATAAAATGAAGAAATAATGATACAAATTATTATTTTAAAACTTGGTACTGATAGTACCAACTTCTTAAGTTAGTTTTCAGTATTAAATAGGTCTTGCATGTGGAAAATCAGGGCAATGAGTGGCATCCAGCAAGCACTTGATAAAGGTTAGTTTGTGTTATCATTGCTGCTACTGGTACTGAACACCTTGCTGGCCGAAATGCCCTTTTTTGTAGTTAGAGAGCCCAGCAAATTCTTTTTTTCACTCTCAGCATTTCCTTAGGTCTGGACTTCTGATTTTGTAAGCAAATAACTGCTATTACAAAATAATTTTATACTTTAAACAGTACTGTAATGTGAAGAATGGTTATATTTGAAATTGATTTATTTAAGTTAAGTCACTGGTAGAAATGAATAGATATAAGATTAATTTAGAAATTTTATGTTGACTTTGTTATCATATACATTGTATCTGAATGTAGTTTTTCATACCTCAGCACTTCATTTCAAAGTATAAAAGAAAGTTCTGATTCTGTCAGGTTCAGCATAAATAAATGCAGGGCTTATAGCCACAAGGTAGATTAAGCTGCATTTGTCATTTTCTTTACATTTAATGAAAAGAAAGTTATGTTATGTTTTGTTTCTTTCTCAGAGTTACATTTACTGTCCTTGCTATTCAGAAGTTTTTCTTTGAAAAACTGCAGGATTCTGTTTTCTTGTTCTTTGATTTTCTTGTTCTTGTATTAAAATATAACTCTGAATAGATACTTAAACATTGTGATGACATGAACATGAACATACTTTTTACAATAAAAGTGTGCATATATAGTAACACTTGTGTAATGTACTGGATAAGACACTCAATATATTTTTGCATGTAATTTATAAATTCATGTGTGTATACCTTGTGGGAACACAATAACACATTATTATTGTTTATAGTTTGTAGTATATATAGATATATATAAACATACTCAGATATGCAATTTCCATACCTATTGCTTACTTTTAAAAATAAGCAATTGATAAATGAAAATAAATAAAACAATTTATTCACAATACTATAGTGATAACTCATGCTACATATTTAAAATACTTTTAGATTTCATTGTATTACACAATTACATGATGATATCCATATGCTATTTAAATTTTATATCCCATATTTACTTTTAAATTATATTAAGTTTATGCCGCAATGTCATTGAAAATTCCTATTATAAATAATTTCAAAGGATGTAGAATATTCTGTTACATGTGTATTTTGCTTAGGCTAAAT
>NW_012109619.1:485262-487100 GCF_000951045.1 Mandrillus leucophaeus | reverse complement strand
AGGGTTCTCTAGAGGGACAGAACTAATAGGATAGATACATATATAAAGGGAAATTTATTAAGGAGTATTGACTCACACGATCACAATGTGAGGTCCCACAATAGGCTGTCTGCAAGCTGATGCGCAAGGAAGCCAGTCGGAGTCCCAAAGCTGAAGAACTTGGAGTACAATGTTCAAGGACAGGAAGCATTCAGCATGGGAGAAAGATGTAGGCTGAGAGGCTAAGCCAGTCTCGTCTTTTCATGTTCTTTTCTCTGCTTTTTATTCTGGCAGTGCTGGCAGCTGATTAGACTGTGCCCACCCAGATTAAGGGTGGGTCTGCCTTTCCCAGCCCACTGACTCAAAAGTTAATGTCCTTTGACAACACCTTCACAGACACACCTAAGACCAATACTTAGCATCCTTCAATCCAATCAAGTTGACACTCAGTATTAATCATCACATAGTATATAGAGAAAAAATGTTTAAGCCTAGAAAAAATCAAATGCAATAATGGAAATAACTATTTTAAATCAAATCCTACATAAAATTAAATTTGTGATAAAGGAGATTTCAGGTTAAAAATATTAAAGAAATTGTTTGCTCTTCTGCAAAATTGGCCAATCAAAGCACAAACAGAAAATGTGGCATGCTATGTGCAAATATGTTAAAGTGCATTTTTCACTGAAATAAGGGATAGTTACAGCCCCAAGGCAAATTAAACAACAGACTTGGAAGAATATTTCAGACACTGAAACTCTAGTAGAGTTATTGATTAAGCTTTTCCATTGTCAACTCCCCCTAGACTATATTTCAAGGATAAATAATAGTAAAACAAACAAACAAAAAAGATCAGTATCAGTCTAACTTAGATATAGTATAAAACAGTGAATAAAAAATGTTAAATAAGTGGTCCAAGAAAACTAACTGAATTCAGACAGAGAAATCTCCATTGGCTTACAAAATTACAAACCATGTCTCCAGCAGAGTTCAGAATCCAATGTAGGGAAAAACAAAATACAGAAATAGAAACTATATTAAAGCAAACAAAAATAGAATAAACATGACATAAAACACATTAAAGGCATAGGGGACAATTTTAAAGAAATCATCAGAAGAAACATAAGAAGAACAAAATTGTAAAGCTGATTATACAAAAGATGGGAGATAAAGGGAAGATGTAGGCTGTCTTGCATATGAGTAATTCATGGCCTGGTGTAGCAAAGGGCATGATTTCAATTGAAAAGTATACTCAAAGACACGAGAAGCAAATCTAAGAAATAAGGATTAACACTGTTGATGAGAAGGAAACATGATATTCAAAGATAACTTGTTTCAAATCAATTATCACAAAAACAATTTCCAAATGAATTTACTAACGCAAACATATGGGTGTCATCTATGATATGGACATTAAACATAAAGCAGAAGTCATATGCTAACTTGTATGTAGCATGGATAAATTAACAGTCATAGATGAGGATCCAACTTTTTGCAGTTTAAGAGTTCCATGTCCCAGCTTCTCTTGCTAACTTGGCTTCTGTGAACAGCTTCTCTATCTACCCAAAATTAAGCATTCTCTAAGGTATTGCACACAAACCTGAAAGAACTCTGTGGGAGTAGAGCATCCATGATTGCCTGAGGCTTTCTAGAGAAAGAATAAACAAGACAAAACGATGGGTATTAGATAAACTTTTCACAAAACAATATAAATATGAACCCATAAACGAAATGGAGAAGGTAACAAAGGAGTTGTGTAAGTATTAAATCTATTAAAACAGGATGAATTAGCTGTAGGGTTTGTGTTAAAAAAATATAAATATTATAAAAGTTTACATTAGAATCTTAAAGATATAATT
>NW_012109619.1:482464-484342 GCF_000951045.1 Mandrillus leucophaeus | reverse complement strand
TCGCTCTGTTGCCCAGGCTGGAGAGCAGTGGTGCAATCTCGGCTCACTGCAAGCTCCGCCTCCCGGGTTCACGCCATTCTCCTGCCTCAGCCTCTGGAGTAGGTGGGACTACAGGCACCCACCACCACGCCCGGCTAATTTTTTGTATTTTTAGTAAAGACGGGGTTTCACCGTGTTAGACAGGATGGTCTCGATCTCCTGACCTTGTGATCCACCCGTCTCGACCTCTCAAAGTGCTGGGATTATAGGCGTGAGCCACCGTGCCCGGCTAGTCTAGGGTATTTTTAACAATGATTCTTTGTGGGTGATGAAATTTGTGGTGTTTTCCTTTTTTTAGAAAAAAACCTTGATTTCTTGGAATCTTTTGTAAAGTGCATATGCTATACTCTGTCATGCACATGCTCTATATTACAGCTATAAAATCCACCTACAGTGTACTGTGTATTATTCCATTACAAGAATATACCACATTTTACTTATATATCCTGCTTTTGATGAATAATTGAGATTTCATTAATTAAGTTGGTCTTCCTTCCTTTGCATAATGTTGCATTAAAACCATAAAACTCTCAGTGACTTTCAGTACAAACTTTTATGCCATATTTATGTGTCTCTAGGTTGGCTGAAATATGGGAAATACTATAATGAGCTCACGTGGATTAAACAGAACAAAGAACTTCATTTAGGTTTGTTTCCTGTGTCATTCAGGGACTAAAGCTGAAGGAGCAGCTGATTCCTGTGGATTGTTCTTTTTATCATGAAGGATAAAACTTCAGGTGGACTGGAAGTTACTCAATTTGCAACCCCAGCTTCAACCTAGTGTACTGTCAATATGCCTTTATTACATTAGTAAAGTTAGTCATTTAGGCAAGTTGAAAATCAACAGATACATTACTTACCCTTCTGGGAGGCACTAGAATGATAGATCGTAAAGGAAGTGGTTATGTAATTTCATTTTGTAGGAAGGTAGGAAAAAGTTAGAAATAGTAATATACCACTAGGTTATTATCTGGGTTATTTTCAACATTTGATTATTGGGAATAACACTACTGTAAACACTCTTGAACAGATCTCTTGATACAAAATGGGAATGTCTTTCTGTTCAATATGTAAGTATTAGGTTAGTGCAAACATAATTGTGGTTTTTGCCTTTACTTTTAATGACATTACTTATTATTCAGTTGAGTAATAAATTATGCATACATTCAGCTATAATTCATAATGTCAAACAGTAGTCCAAAAACTTTTTACCAATTTATACCCACAATTAGTGTTGCTAATATTTTGTTTAGAATATTTTTGTTTAATTCAGAAATGAGATTGATTTACACTTTGTTCTTTCTGAAGAACATATAAGCTTTCATTTTGTTTTGTTAATCAAGATTATGTTGAGATCATTAAAATAGTGAAGAAGGTCTTCTCAGGGATAGTTTGTGTCATATTAGTCATATTTGCAGTCTTTTAGCTTGTCTGATTCCTTTATTATCAGAATCATGTGTGAATACGTATTGATTGTTTTTTGTTGTTGTTGTTGTTCTTTTTGGTTTTATGGTTCTTGTCTACCTGGCAATTGTTAAATGAATGCTGTATCTTGTTTATGAAGAATATGTAAATTATTGGTATTCATTATCCACCAGTAAGGATTTGATTATTTTTATGGCTAGCAATCAAAGAATTTCCAAGCATCCTTGATTCTGTCAGGAATCTTTGTATTTCAAGACTAGAAGTCAAGCTTTGTGAAGGCTAATCCTTTCTAATTCACCTTCGATCCAACTGTGTAGTCCCTCTGTATTTTCAACTCAAAGTTTGGAATGGTTTCCTGAAGTCCTCCTCCTTGGTGGATAGTGTGTGTGTCTGTGTGTGTGTGTGTGTGTGTGT
>NW_012109619.1:480507-482414 GCF_000951045.1 Mandrillus leucophaeus | reverse complement strand
ACTGTCAATATGCCTTTATTACATTAGTAAAGTTAGTCATTTAGGCAAGTTGAAAATCAACAGATACATTACTTACCCTTCTGGGAGGCACTAGAATGATAGATTGTAAAGGAAGTGGTTATGTAATTTCATTTTGTAGGAAGGTAGGAAAAAGTTAGAAATAGTAATATACCACTAGGTTATTATCTGGGTTATTTTCAACATTTGATTATTGGGAATAACACTACTGTAAACACTCTTGAACAGATCTCTTGATACAAAATGGGAATGTCTTTCTGTTCAATATGTAAGTATTAGGTTAGTGCAAACATAATTGTGGTTTTTGCCTTTACTTTTAATGACATTACTTATTATTCAGTTGAGTAATAAATTATGCATACATTCAGCTATAATTCATAATGTCAAACAGTAGTCCAAAAACTTTTTACCAATTTATACCCACAATTAGTGTTGCTAATATTTTGTTTAGAATATTTTTGTTTAATTCAGAAATGAGATTGATTTACACTTTGTTCTTTCTGAAGAACATGTAAGCTTTCATTTTGTTTTGTTAATCAAGATTATGTTGAGATCATTAAAATAGTGAAGAAGGTCTTCTCAGGGATAGTTTGTGTCATATTAGTCATATTTGCAGTCTTTTAGCTTGTCTGATTCCTTTATTATCAGAATCATGTGTGAATACGTATTGATTGTTTTTTGTTGTTGTTGTTGTTCTTTTTGGTTTTATGGTTCTTGTCTACCTGGCAATTGTTAAATGAATGCTATATCTTGTTTATGAAGAATATGTAAATTATTGGTATTCATTATCCACCAGTAAGGATTTGATTATTTTTATGGCTAGCAATCAAAGAATTTCCAAGCATCCTTGATTCTGTCAGGAATCTTTGTATTTCAAGACTAGAAGTCAAGCTTTGTGAAGGCTAATCCTTTCTAATTCACCTTCGATCCAACTGTGTAGTCCCTCTGTATTTTCAACTCAAAGTTTGGAATGGTTTCCTGAAGTCCTCCTCCTTGGTGGATAGTGTGTGTGTCTGTGTGTGTGTGTGTGTGTGTGTGTGTGTGTGTGTGTGTGTGTGTGTGGTGTTCCTGGCAATTTTTAGAAGCTTTTTTACCATCTTAGCTGCTACTTTTGTTTTTTTACTCTTCTTGCAAGTTCAGGAATTGACAAAGTCCTCAGGGGAAACTGGTACATGAATTTCAGGCTCACCTCTCTGAGGTTTCCTTTTCTCCTGGGTCTTGGTCTCTCAAGTCTTGGTCTCTCAAGATGAGCTGGTAATCTTGAAATGTGACTGTAGATCCTGCCCAGAACCAAGACTTTTTACTTGGCCTTCATACCCAGTGCTTAGGATCTGCACATAATCCAAGGGAGGAAAGAAAATTAAAAGCAGAACTATTCAACACATTTCTCTTCTTTTTCTCCTCTCTCTGGAAGATTGTCTACACAAAGCCTTAGTTGTCTTAGCTGCCCTCTGATAATGCATGTAGTTTTGTTTTGTATTTCTGTCTATGTAGTTGCTCTTAGCAGGAGAGTTCTTATTATACAAATTATTCAGACAAATTTCAGGTAGAAATTAGAAAATAACAAATTTTAACTTATAAAGTATTAATATTTAACAACATATAAATTACCTGGTACCTATGTGTGAGAAAACAAATTTAAAAAAATCCTCCAAATGACTATCTCAAAAGAAAACACATATTATCTAAGTAGTCATTCTCCAAAGCAGAATAAGATGTAAATTTTTAAATTCCCACTTACTTATGATTTCTTATAGTGATATTTTATGTAAGTGTATGTATTTATATAATATTGTGTATTGTGATATACTGTTGAGTAATATTTAATATATTTAACTAAATTATATAGTTAATTGAGTTATAAAATATGAAAAATATATTATCTAATA
>NW_012109619.1:465186-479587 GCF_000951045.1 Mandrillus leucophaeus | reverse complement strand
CAAACAACCAGATCTCATGTCTCATGAGAACTCCATCACGAGAACAGCAAATCTGCCCCCATGATTCAATCACCTCCCACTAGGTGCCTCTTTCAACACTGGAGATTACAGCTCAACATGAGATTTGGGTGGGGACAGAGCCAAACCATATCAATCACAGAAAATACAGTAGCCATTTTTTATATATATATAAAAAACATATATTTATAAACATATATATATGTTTTTAAGATGTTTTTCTGTGAATACTGAATTACTATATTCTATATACTAGGTGAGGTATATACTACCAACAAAAATTAGTTAATAAAAATCTCTACTATTTACTATTTATTCAGTGTCATCTGCTATGAAAAATCCTTTATAAACCCAATAGGATTTTCTTCCCAAACTTTCAATTTTGAAAAATTGTAAACCTTGCAAGCCAATTTTGTCTTCCAAATCCCATTCTCCACTATAACTGTAACAAACTAGTGCTCTTTCGAAAGAGAGTTGATTCCAGGGCCAAGACAGAAAACGTGAAAGTGAGACTAAAACAACTTGTGCCAAAAAGAAAGGTAGTGCTCAGAAATGGGATTTGATTTTCTTCACAGATAAACTCTATAAAAGTGATTATTCCCGTTAATGAAACGGGTTCAAGTGCCTTTCCTAATGACTGATTTAATCCCTGTTCTGATTTAAACTTTAGCTTTTCCCCCCCATCCATTTACTCACCTGTTATTCAGTGAAATTTATTGAGTATTTTTTGTGTGCCAGAAATGACATTACACTTTAAAAATACAGAAGGCTAGGCTGCTCTAGAGATATTCAGAGGCAAGCTGTTCATTTTGAAATTTCTTATAATATATCACTGTGGAGATTTCATTCACTAGACAAGACATAGTCCATACACACTATCAAGATGCCAAAATATTTTTTGATATTTATTGCGACATTATAGGACTATATTGTCTTGGGTTTTTAATGTGTAGGAAGATATTTTATCAGTGAATATGTTTTCTATGAAGAAAACATTGTATGTTTTATGTGGGTTGAAATAAATCAATACAAAAACTAAAATCCAAAAGCATAAAATATATTATTATTTTTATTTTAATTAGAATCCTAAGGATATTGAAACTATTCTGTTTTTTAAACATATAGCTTAGAAATGTCTTAAGGGCTTAGGCCCTTTGATAGATTATTTTAAAATCCTTTGTTTAACAGCCAAAGGCCTTGATGATAACACTTTTATTAGAGATTAAAAGGTGATACTGATACCTGTTTAGAAATAGGAGATAAACTGGCAATGCTTTAGGAATTATCATATGTTCTCTATCAACTCTGAGAATACATTAATTTAACATTTTAAAATATTATGGTGTTGATGCTAGGCTGCATTTAAAAACAAATCTAGACTCAATCATAAACAACTCCAGTGAGATATTATGGAATACATAATACACTAATATTATATATTTGTTTAACATAAGTGACAAAAATTTTATCTTGCTTGTATTCTTTAAAGTCAATTATGCCAACTAAACATTGAAGAGTTGATTCTTATAAACCTAAGTGTATTAACATTTTAATTTACAAGAAATAGTTAATGCATTCTCTGTGTGTTTTATACTACCCTACTCAAAGGATGGACAAAGACTTCCCCATTTATATTATAAGATCCAAACACCAGACTGTGGTTGACTGTACCAAGAAGGAACACTCACCCAAATTAGGCCAATCAAATTCTTTTTGCCAGATTTTTGCATTGGAAACATGATTAATTTTAATCATTTTGGTTTACTTGAATTGAGGTCTTGGTTTAGTTGAACTGAGGACTTGAGAAATCTGGAATACTGAAGTGGATGTGTTTTCTATAGGAGTACCAAAGAGGTAAAATTCAGTTCAGAGAAAGAGAGAAATGAAGTAGATTCATACAGAAAAGCAGAGGTGTCAGCCCAGCAAGTTACTATCACAGGAATTCAGGCAAAGAAGGTCTCACACGTCCCTAAAAGTTCTCCTGTTCCAGATGCCAGTCCATATGAACCCTAAGTGGCATTTTCTGGTCTTCAGTTTTGTAAGATAGTTCCAAAGTTCTATGATCAATTTCATTTTCTGTTTCAACTCTAGGAAAATGACTTGCTTTTATACAGAACAATGTATTTTCTCCATACAGAGACCAGTAAAAAATATAAAATTGCTATCTAACAAGAAATTCTAAAACTAAGAAATACATATAAACATAAATAATATAAAATATCTGTAGATATTTTTGAGTGGAATTATATTAATTATGCAATGCCAAATAATATACTCTTAATTTCAAAATTCTTATCCAAATAGTTTCAATCACATCAACTTTTTATAGATAAGAACATTTACTAAAGTTATCCAGATAAAATATTAATGCAGTGATATATTTGTAATGAAAATCTGTATTCAAATAAATAACACTATGAAATAAATTCCAGAAGTACAAACAAATTTGGCCACTATCATAGAAATGTATTTTCATTTCTCTGCATAATTAATACAATCCAATTATAAAACAAAATGAATTAGGTAACTTGCAAGATATTAAAGTAAAATGGAATATATGTTTAGAGGGAACCAATACATATTAATTCTCATGGAAAACATTGCATTGATTAAATGAAGTGTATGATTTGTACATTTCCTTTGAATGTTTTGAATAAAGCTTCCTTTCGTTTTCTTAATAAAATCATTGCTTGAATAATTTCTTCATATTTTGGCTGCTTCTCAAACCCTCCATTTTAATTAGCGTTCTATAACCATTTATACTATATCCTAATTAAGAAATCCATTAAGTCTCTATAATAGTTGCCTTAGAGATAACATTAAATTTACTGGAGTTTTAAATAATAAATTCATGAGATGGGATTTTAATGTGCAATTTAAGAAGTTATTAATGTTCGAAAGATGGAGTCATTGCTTCTGTGTTCAATCAATATGCGGTACATAGCTTTTTCCCTTCATACTTAGTTATCAGCTTTACCATTTCTAATATTTCATGAATACTCTTAAGTGTTCTTCATGGAGGGAGACAACTTACTTTAGTGAAACATCTCTGCTTTAGAAATTTTTATACCCATTTATCTCAATAAAAATGTTTCTGACATAGATTAGTTCTACCACTTTGCGTGTGACTATGACTTTTAGTTTTTCACTAATTCCATAGACCCAAAATGCAAAATCTGTGGAACAAATAGTTTTCTTTTATAAGGAAAATCCCCCCGACTCTATTTTGTTTTAAGCTGTGGGAACTGTAAATAGTAAACTAGCTTGACAATCTAGGAAGCTAATATAAGTCCCGAGACTCCCATAAGTTGCCTATGCTATATTATCCATCCTTGTCACAAACCATTTTGGCATCTTCTGCTTTATCTATAAAATAAAGAGCCCCTAGTAGACGGAGCTAGCTTTCATCCATAAAGCATCTATTTTAAATCATCCAGGTGAGTACATTTTTTAAAAAGTTGTAACAAAATGAATATATAATCAACTCAATTATATTTTGAACTAATTTGTTTTGTAAGCCATCACTAGACACTTATTTCTTAACTTTATAATTGAAAACAATATATTTTCATTAGATCCATTATATCCTAGGTTTGTATGCAAATGAGAAGTTAGGAAGGATAATTTAATATCAATATAATAAAATATCTAAGTGAATGTTAAAATTCAGTTGATTGGTTTTATAATTTTTTCACTTAAAAGAGAATTGAAAGTAGGTTGAAGGAATAAGAAAGGAAATATATATATGTTTTCATAAGGCAAGGTACTCAGAAGATAATTTTTATTCAAAAACAGGAATTTTAAAAGCTTTAAGCCTGGAACACACAGCAAAAAGTCCTTGCAACTTAGATAGAGTGAGCAAGTGAGGTGGGAAGGGAAGGAGATCAGTTCTGCCAACCAAGGGTCTATATGGAAAGCTTGGAAGTCACTGTGATTGTGGCAGGACACTACAGCAAGGTTTCTGCAGGAAACATTGTAATGAAAACAATAATGACTATTACTGTTAACATCATTATTATTTTAACTTTTTATTTACAATATTTGATCCACTTAAAAGTGATCAAGGCGATTCCGAAAGTTTGCATATATTCTTCACCTGGTTTCTCCTAATAACATTTTACATCACCATGTTACCTTGAATGAAAACTAAGAAACACTGCTCCATTACTGTTAAATGATTTTTCAGAATTCATCAGTTTTTCTACTATCTCCTTTTCTATTTAACTTTTCAATTCAAGATACCATATCACCATGTCTCCAAGTCTTTTCTAATCCGTGACAGTTTATTTTTCTTCCCTACTGTTCACGACTGTTCAGATGTCTTGTAAAATGTTCCTGAGTTGGGTTTGTCTAATGTTTTCTTGTGTGATGTAGTTTGGATGTGTGCCCCCACCCAAATCTCATGTTGAATTGTAATCTCTAATGTTGTAGGTGAGGCCTCGTGAGAGGTGATTTGATCATGGGGATGGTTTCTCATGAATGGTTTAGCACTGTCCCCTTGGTGCTGTACTTGTGATAGTGAGTTTTCGTGAGATCTGGCCTTGTAAAAGTGTGTAGTAAGACGACTGCTCCTCCTTTGCCTTCCACCATGATTGGAAGCTTCCTCAGGTCTCCCTCCCCCAGAGCAGAAACTGCTATGTTTCTTGTACAGCCAGCAGAACGATGAGCCAATTAAATCTCCTTGCTTTATAAATTACATGGTCGGACAAATGTATCATGATTACACTGGAATTATTTATTTTGGGAAAGAATATCAAAGAAATATCCCTCGCCACTTTCCATACACTAGTTGTTAGAAGCAAGCCACTAAGTCCAGTCCATGCTAAAAAGAAATAAAATTCAGCTCCACCTCGTAGAGGAAGAGTATAAACATTTCTGAATATTTTAAAGCCACACAGTATTTAATAATTATTTGTGAGATGATAGTTTGAGTAGCATCCACCTGTGGATGTTGCCTGTGGCAATTATTACTGTACTCTTCTAATCATGATTTTCTATTTCTACGTTTCTTCTAAATTTATCATTTAGAATTCTTCTCTAAGGAAGATTCATATCTTTTCTATTGATTTATCTAATAAATCATTTATTATCTAATAAGTAATTTATATCCATATAGACTCATAAATATGTACTTTATAATTTCAGTTCTAGTCTGAGATTATTTTTATTTATACTGTTGCTTAAACTGTTCCAGATTTAGCTATTGGGAGCTTTCAAGTTGGCTCCTGTGTCCCTTGGACATGGCCTCATCTTTTTTTTTTCTTATTTTCTATCACTACCACATGCCATAAATTTCTCTTGCATTTTTCAAGCCACATCCCTAGTATCCATTTTTCCATGGAATCCCAGATTCCTTCAATTAGAAAATTGCGTTTAAAAATTAAGATAAGTGTGCACTAGCTTTTCTCACTGCTACTCACTGCTACACTGACTGTCACTGTTTCTAGGTCATCTCTGTAGACTGAGCTAGGATATATGAATGTGTGTGTGTGTGTGTGTGTGTGTGTGTGTTTGTATTATCCCATGTATGTACACATATCTATATTTATAATTATTTATTATTTCTATATCAGAATAAACATAAATTCAAATTAATATTTCTGACCCAGCAGCACAGGATATACTGTAGGTTTTTAAAATATGTGGAACTTTCTCTGCCAGTGCAAAACTTAGCTCTCATTATGTTAGCTCCAATTTATTTATTTGTTCAATTCCAGTAGTTATATAGCTTCAGAATTAACCCCTAACCATGTAAGAAATAAATTAACTGCTGAAAGATGATCCTTATGTACCATTCTTTTGTTTTTAACCTCCCAGTATTCAGTGAAAATTCTCCTTTCCAAGGTGACTTAAATTAGCTCCTCTTTCCCAACCCCTTTTGGTGAGATTATGCTGTGCATTAGTAATGCAGTAAAATTTATTTTTCACAGCCTGCATTTCCTCTGGGGATTCTCCAATATCCTGGTTCATTTTGTAAAATCTGCATATAGTAAAGTTCACTCTTTGTTATGTACAGTTCTGTGGGTTTTAACAAATGCATAGAGATTATTATTATTTTCTATATCATTGGAGCTCTGCTCTAGAGAATACTTTGGAGCAAGAGAAAGGAGGTGGGTAAAATTGGTAGCAATGAGAAGAGCTATAAAGTTACTATTGTAGTTGGTGGGAGAAATTATGGTAATTTTGACAATATGATGGATAATTTCTAGATTTCCAATATGATTCATATTACATTCTCTTCTAGACAATTACAGTGCCCTTATTTTAATGAGGCATATTTGTTTTTTAAAGCAGTTAAAACAAAGATTTAATTTTTGAGTTTGAATATAAATAATCTTAAGTAAAATATGCTAGGAATGGCCTCATATTACCCTTAACTTATGATACCTGGGAAGATTTGAGATGTATGTAAAAGTAGAGATAATATGCTGATCAATTTGGTAAGGGATGTAATAAAAATGTAATTTAAGAATAAGTCTGAGGTTTTTATCTTGAGTGAATTTTGGCACCATTTAAAGGAGCTGGTGAGTATCTTTACAAAAGTAGTAAACACATTTTGTTTTCTAAACAACAGAAACAAGAAATTATATAGATTAACTGAATAATACAAAATTTAAATGTTTATGGTTAAAGCCTTATTATTCTAAGTAGATGTAAAGAAAGGAAAAGATTGTAGTTAATTTTGTACTAATGTGTTATCTCACATATTTCTAATATCTTCTAAATGCATAATTTAGGAGAATGAGTGTGCACACAACAAAATTCCATTAATACATTTTACATCTGTGGAGTATGCTTTTATATGTAACCACTGCAAACTCTGCTCCTGTAAGTCATGGAAAATAATTTTTTTTTTTTTAATTCTGTCCCCAATTCTCTCCTACCTTCCCCGTGACCCCAGGGTCTCAAGATTAGAACTAGGAAAGGTGACACATAGACATTAATTGGGTTCAACACTCAAGTCATGTAAATTTGGTAAGTCAATGGGCACTCAGTTTTCAAAAAACCTGGGCAGTTCTGATGACTTCTGCCTCTCACCCAAACCCTGTGCCTCCTTTCTCAAGTGTACACCCCAACTCCTCACTGAGCCAGGCTGAAAGGATCTTCAAGCACCTGCTCAGTAGCCTCTCTCAGGACACTCAGCACTCTCTCCAGTGTCCTCTGTCTCACTGGACAACAGAGGACAGCCTAGAAGCCTGTTGCTCTTATTTAAAGTAAACTGGTATCTTAAGACACAAAAGCATACTTGGGGGGCCCTGTGTATCTAAGCCAGTGTTCCACATCTTCCGGGGTCTGAGGAAGCTCTTCCCCAACCTCTGGTCTCTGTAGAATGGGCTGCTGGTCCACCTGCACCTTGAGATCAGACAGAGAGCTTGTGCTTTGCTGCTTTTATCAGAGAACATAAAACATGTCAGTGTAGTACTTTGAAAATACAACATGATTTTCTTATTAAGTTCCTTCCTACGAAGACTAAACAAATATTATTGTGATCTTTGTTTCTCTTCCTTTTCACGGAGACTGAATCAGAGATGCTTGACATAATAATTCCTACTTCCATAATAATAACTGTGAAGCCACCAGACATGAATGGAATATCAGAGGTCTGTTGGTTACCTAACTAAATACCATTTCCAGGTCTTTATACTCTATTGCCTCTTTTTCTATTCACTTATTACCTGTAACTATTTAGCTTGCATACCTTATAGCAGACTTTGAGATGAAAAATAAAATGTCAAAGGGCAACCTGACTTCTCTTAATTATCCACTTTCTAATCAATTTAATTTCTAATAGTATTCATTTTTATTGTATCATGAAGATTTGCAAAATTTTTGTTCTTTCAATATATTTTCGAAATAGCTCTTTTACTGTAATCAGAAGAAAAACGTATACTTTAAAAAATATTAACAATATACTTTAAAAATCATTTGACAAGTCTCAGGTTCTAGCAAACTTTTAAATTTTCTAAACTGTATGATTCCCACTTTTTAAAAATTGGCTTTTTTATTGCAATGAACTCTATCAATTAGTAAAGGATAAGCTGGAAGGAAAGAGGACTTAATGTACAAATAACTACACATGTTTTACATTTTTTGAGCTCTAAAAAATAGTTTGATGTCAGGGTTTTAAATCAATAGCTAAAGGTGAACACTCTGTTTATGGAAAAGTCAATATATACAGACTTTGAACGAAGCTCAGGTGAGAATGTAAAATAATGATAAAGTCGTATCTGTGGGTCAGTGTGGAGACCACTTGCCATCACGATCATTTGTGAGAAAATGAGTTTAAACTGAACAGAACAATAAACTGTTTCAGGCAAGAAAATCAGGCCATAGTAAATGTATTAGTCCATTTTCACATTGCTAATAAACACATACTTGAGGCTGGGCACCGTGACTCATGCCTGTAATCCAGCACTTTGTGAGGCCAAGGTGGGTGGATCACAAGGTGAGGAGATCGAGACCATTCTGGCTAATGCAATGAAACCCCATCTCTACTAAAAATACATATAAAAAAATAGCCAGGTGTGGTGGCGGGCACCTGTAGTCCCAGCTACTTAGGTGGCTGAGGCAGGAGAATGGTGTGAACCCAGGAGGCGGAGCTTGCAGTGATCAGAGATCCTGAGATCGAGCCACTGCACTCAAGCCTGGGCGACACAGCAAGACTCCTTCTAAAAAATAAAATAAAAATAAATAAATAAGTAAAGACATACTCGAGATGGGCAATTTACAAAAGAAAGAGGTTTATTGAACTTACAGTTCCACATGACTGGGGAGGCCTCACAATCATGGTGTAAGGCAAGGAGGAGCAAGTCACATCTAACATGGATGGCAGCAGGCAAAAAAGAGAGAGCTTGTGCAGAGAAACTCCTGTTTTTAAAACCATCAGATCTCATGAGACCCATTCACTATCATGAGAAGAGCACGGGGAAAACCCGACCACATAATTAAATAATCTCCCACAGGGTCCCTCCCACACACGTGGGAATTATGGGAGCTCCAAGATGAGATTTAGGTGGGAACACAGAGCCAAACCAAATCACTAAATGAGATGGAGAAACTGGGAAAAGATAGAAAGTAAAGAGGATTTGTATTAGTCCATTTTCACACTGCTGATAAGGACATACAAGAGATAGCAGATGTTGTAATTGCACGAAGACGTGCCCAAGAAGAAAGAGGTTTACTAGATTTAACAGTTTCATATGGCTAGGGAGGCCTCACAATCATGGCAGAAGGCAAGGAGGAGAGTGTCAGGTCTTACATGGATGGCAGCAGGCAAAGAGAGCACTTGTGCAGGGTAACTCACATTTTTAAACCATCAGATCTCTTGAGACTTATTCACTATCACAAGAACAGCAGGGGAAAGACCCACCCCATGATTCAATTACCTCCTCCCCGGGCCCCTCCCACAACACGTGGGAATTCAAAATGAGATTTGGCATATGAAAAAAAGCTCATCATCACTGGTCATTAGAGAAATGCAAATCAAAACCACAATGAGATACCATCTCATGCAAGTAAAAAGTTAGGAAACAATAGATGCTGGAGAGGATGTGGAGAAATAAGAATGCTTTCACACTGTTGGTGGGAGTGTAAACTAGTTCAACCATTGTGGAAGACAGTGTGGTGATTCCTCAAAGATCTAGAACCAGAAATACCATTTGACCCAGCAATCCCAGTACTGGGTATATACCCAAAGGATTATAAATCATTCTACTATAAAGACATATGCACACATATGTTTATGGCGCACTGCTCACAATAGCAAAGACTTGGAACCAACCCAAATGCTCATCAATGATAGACTGGATAAAGAAAATGTGACACACACACACCATGGAATACTATGCAGCCATAACAAAGGAGGAGTTCCTGTCCTTTGCAGGGACATGGATGAAGCTGGAAACCATCATTCTCAGCAAACTAACACAAGAACAGAAAACCAAACACTGCATATTCTCACTCATAAGTGGCAGTTGAACAATGAGAACACATGGACACAGGAAGGGGAACATCACACACCAGGGTCTGTCACAGGGTGGGAGAATAGAGGAGGGATAGCATTAGGAGAAATACCTAATGTAGGTGACAGGTTGATGGGTGCAGCAAACTACCATGGCACGTGTATACCTATGTAACAAACTTGCATGTTCTGCACATGTATCCCAGAAATTAAAGTATAGTAAAAATAAATTATAAATAAAATAACAACAACAACAACAGAAAAAAAAAATGAGATTTGGGTAGGGATACAGCCAAACCATATCATGATTACTTTAGGTATCTTTCACATGCTATAAACAGCAACACTCTAAATGTCTTGTATATTTTTGCAAGGATAAAACAATTTTTCCTCTTAATTAAGTGAAAAACACAGAGATATATTCCTGACAAATAGGTAGTCTCTTTTTGCAAGCAATCCAATGAATATGCAGCATGAGTTTTGGAAAAACTAATGGTAAAATAAAACTCTAACATATCGCTTTTAAGATGAGTTATATTAAGACAAAAAAATTAAACCTCTGTTTTATATTAATTTTTTAAAATATTTCTCATAAAATTTAGGACATTATAATTATCTGAAAGTGAATGTAATATGAATCATATTAAAAATCAAAAAATAACTTAGAATAGTTCTTAAATTATTAGATTATGAGAAAATGCCTATAAGAATACTTCATGAGGAAAGGAATATTATCTTTTTTTGTTATATTGTTTCATTAAGCATATTTTTCATAAGAATGTCTTTTTCAGAAATAAGTAATCCATGATACATTTAGTCATAGCAGTGTAATTTATATATTTCTAAGGCATTTCTGATTAACTACAATTTTCTTGCCGTTTTCTATATAATTTGAAAACAAAATGACTTCAAAGGGTTTTATTTCTAAATTTTGAAATTTACATGGTTCTTATTACTTACAATTTTACAGATACAACATTTAGTCTTCAGAATTTGAGGTATCCTTTTCATCTATGCCATGTAAACAATCTTATAATTTTGCATTTGACTAACTTGCATTTATTGCCCGGAATGTTCTATGACTGCATCAGCATTCTTCACATTTATTGACTTATTAAATTGGCGACAAAAAAAAAATCCTGTGATATAGACATAATATTTCTAAACTGACATATCTAAAATCCATCTCGATTAAGTATTTACATCTAAAGATAAGGCATTCATTGAATAAATTTTCAAACCAAACAAGGATGCAAAACTTATATCCTAAATAGTGCATTTTCAACTGAATCACTACTGCCTCCAAATAAAAATCAATTAGGAGATTTGAAAGGATTTAGAGCGAAACAGAAAGCATGAGGGTTTTTAGGTCCAGGATGGCCAGGGTCTGGGGAACTCTCTGGAGGGCACAAGGCTGTCAGTATGTGAGGAGTCCCCATTAAGAACTGATCTGCCCTATTATTCTTCTTGGAATTATAGGCACATTAAAAATTATGAGAAGGGAAATATCGAAACAACAAAGGCTTCCTACAGCTAATTAGAATTTGAAATTAAGGAAGTGCAATTAAGCATTAAGGGAATTCCCACCCCTCAGACTGCAGCTTCATAGCAATGCTAGCTTTTCTGTTAGGAGTGATGCTAATTTTCAGTTGCAGCCAATTTGGTATTTCAAGACTCTGAAACCTTTCTGCAACACACAGTTTTCTAAGTATTATGGTAGGATAAGAAAAAAAGTGTTTGTTTTCAGATAGCTTAAAGAATTGTAAGAAAGAGAAATATAAAAAAAAGAAAGCATTGGGATGATAAGAATAGAGTAGAATTCAGAATGCAATTGAGAGTTCAGAGAAGAAACCCCAATTCACCTGGGGAGCTACAAGGTTGTACAAAGCAGGTTAAACATGTGCTGAATGTTGAATCATGAGGAGAAAGCTTGCAAATGGATACAATGAAGGAAAATGGCCATAGTAAAAGGTATCTTTTCAAGGCAAACAAACAAGTAAGTCAGCATCAGGTATTTTGAGAGACAATGAGAGGCCAAATATTATAAGATGGTAAACACTTTCCCAGGAGTTTATTACTCAATGGCAACTTACTGAAAAGTATTCAATAGTGGAATAATGAAATCAGGTTTATGTTCAACTATGGCATGTAATTAATTTTCCCTTTGTAACTAGTATTTATTGACTGACAAATAATATTCAAAGCATTATGAAACTCTACATTCAAGCAAAGAAAAAGGCACAAAAAAGAATATGATAAATGCTGATATAATGGTTGTAAACCTTTTGGGAACCTTTGTGATTTCATTCATATCTAACATCTGCATAAATCTGCTACTTAAACAAGTTTTATTAAAGCTTTTGACATTGAAAAAAGCATTATTATTTTCAACCAGTGCTAGGTCATATTTGCAAAAGAATAGATTTATTGCATCCAAATAGGAAAGGAGAAAAGTGTTTATTTACTTTCCATTTTTGTCTAATTTTGTTTCTCTGCCTCTAGAGCTCTGCCCTGATTCCAAATATTTTTAAATTGCTTCTTTTCTAATAGCTCATCTTTCTTTTTACATGAAAGAGACATATATTTTCTAGTATAACATATACTGTAAAGTGTAAAGAAAATATTTAGTATTCCTCCACTCTTTACTTATTTATCCAGCATAATTTAATCATTAGACTCACAGTTCCACATTTTGAATAACAAAAATGAACAGGATACTCAAGATTCTTGCCAGAGTCGAATTACACTCTCATGCAGGAAACATAAAAAAAAGAAGAATCTAACTAAATATGGAGTATTTGAATGCTGTGAGGGAAATGCTGTGACTCTGATATAGAATAACAAAAAGGATGGTCTTTCAGGAGGGATGATGTTTCAGCTGAAACTTGCAGGATGCTAGGGGCCAGCCATGCCCGGTGGCAGTGGAAAAATGTTTGGCAGAGAGTGAACAATAAATGCAAAGGCTTTGAATTAAGAAGAATGTGGCATGTTTGTTGTAGGAATTGCCAAAGGTCGTTGTGATTACAAAATAGTGAATGAGTGTGGATGATCTCAGAAATGAAATCACTGAATTGGGTTAGGTCCTGCAATTATTTCTAGGTCATGGTAAAAATGTATTAGTCAGGGTTCTTCAGAGAAACAGAACAAAAAGCTACAGACATATATAAGATGAGGCTTATTATAGGAATTGGCACACACAATTAAGAAGTTGAGAGCTCCATGATCATAATCTGCCTTCTGCAAGCTGGAGAACCAGAAAAGCCAGTGGTGTAATTCCATTGGAAACCAAAGGCCTGAGAGAAGAGGCATGTTTCAGCTCAAGCAGAGGGTGGATTTGCTTCTCCTTCACTTTTTGTCCTATTTGGGCCTCAATGGATTGGATGGTGCCTATCCACATTGGTGGAAATAATCCTCTTTTCTCAGTCCACCAATTCAAATGCTGAATGTCTTCCAGAAACACCCTCACAGACACACACACAAATAATGTTGTACCATCCATATGGCTATCCCTTGGCCCAGTTAAGCTGATACCTAAAGGTAAACATTATGAAAAGGTTTCAGTTTCTTTCTAGCTGTAATGAAAAACTGTTGACTTTAAACTGAAAAATCACATAATTTCATTTTAAATAAGATTTCTCTATCTGCTCAGTGGAGAGGGTGGAGAAGAAAGCAGGGAAGCCAGCGAATGCATTCACCTAAACAAGAATGATTGTGACTTTTCTAAAATGGTGAAAACCGAAAGGTAGCAATTCCCCCAGAGTTAAAATTTGGAGATGACATGAACAAGATATAAAGATTGATAGTGTGTATGGATTTAAGAGTGAATTCTGGGTTTGATTGTATTGATTTTGTAGAGAGAATCTTCTTTTTCCTAAATTGTATAAGCAATTTTATAAAATCTATGTAGTCTATTATATTTTTCCTGGAAAGGATGACAACATGAGGAAAAGATATCACATCCACTTTAGTGAAATTATTACCACACGGCTTATCAAATATTTTAGTGTATAAATTATATCATTGCCTTGGCATTTTAATAATACTTTCAAATCTAATGGTAATACTTTCAAATGAGATTAAATTCACAAGTATACAATATTTAGACTAATACTAGTATTGGGATTCAATGATTTATGGCCAAAGTGAGAAAAGATTTCCTTAAACATTATACTGCTAATCGGGAAAAATAAATAAATAAAATAAGATAAATTATTTAAGCATTTATTTAAATAACTACAAAAAGTAGTAATGGTTTATTTTAATTATTTTAAATAATTAAATTATTTAATTAAATGATTAAATAATTTAATTTTAATAACTTTGTTAAAAAATTTTCAGGTTATCACATTTTAATCCCATAAGGGAATTTCAGTCCACCTTAAATACGTCTCCATTTAAGATGTGTTTTGAAGTTACAGTTAA
>NW_012109619.1:462511-464626 GCF_000951045.1 Mandrillus leucophaeus | reverse complement strand
CCCACCAGAAATGAGTGCATTTTTTTACATTCCATTTTTATTATTTTCAAAATAGCCAAACAATAAAAAGAACACAAATAGAAAGCATAGGAAAAAGGGATTCTTTATACTGAATAATATTAGTGCTCTCAAAATTCTCCAGTGGAACTGAATCTCCCCTTTCTCTTCAGTGATGACACTGGAGACTCTTGAAAGATGAGCTACAACATTTGATTAAACTTTCTATTTTCACAAAAGGAAAGGTATGATGCTATTTTATATATCAATAATTTAAAATGATCTATGTTAATCACGTTCATTTTTTTCAAGTTCACCTAAAATTTTTAGCATTAATTTAATATTGTGAATACTAGGCTGTAGAATTTTCTACTGTTTCATTGCAGTTGCAGCCCTAAGAAATTTTTTTTTTAAGAGAAGTGTCAGTTCTTAGTGCTATAGTGGAACTAATGAATGTAGTCAAAAAGCCGTGTTCTGTGACTCATAACTTATGCAATTATATCTCTTAAGGAATACATCACATTTGAAATATAACATGGTGGACTGAATAATGTTTCCTTCACTCCCACAATATCACAATCCTAATATCCAGAATCTGTAAATATGTCGTCTTATAAGGCAAAGGGACTTTATATATGTAATCAAGTTAAGGATCTTGAGAAAGGTAGATGAGTCAGATTATCCAGGTGGCTCCATGTAATCACAGTGGCCTTATAAGGAGATAGCAGAGAAAGAGGCAGAGAAAGAAGACAATGAATGATGGAAGGAAAGAGAAGGGGGGAAAAAAAGGTCGTCTGATGGCTAGAAGGAATGAGGACAGCCTTCAAAAGTGGGCAAAACAAGGAAATGAATTCTCTCCTAGAGTTGTAACTCTCCAATGGGTTCTTCTTGCCCACTGCACAGATAGAGCCAAGTTAGTAAGACAGTGTTATCACAATAGAGAGTTTAATAAAAACAGAGTCAGCTAGACAGAAGATCAGAGTTTTAGAACTCACATCAGTCTCCCACAAAATTGGAGACTAGGGATTTTTAAAGATAATTTGGTGGGCAGGGGGCTAGGGAGTGTGGAAAGCTGATTGGACAGGTGGGGGATGAAATCATAGGGGTCAAAGTAGGTTTTTCTTTCTGGCTTATTTCCTGAGTGGGATTGTAGAATGAGTGGAGTCATTTTACTAATCTGTGTGGTACCAGTTGGTCCATCAGAATCAGAATACAGGGTTTAAAAAAAATCTCCAACACCTATCTTAGATTTTACAATAGTAATATTATCCATAAGAGTGATTGGAAAGGTTAGAATTCTTGTGGCTTCTGGATGCATGACTCCTGAACCATAGTTTCTAACCTTGTGGCCAATTTGTTAGTTTTACAAAGTCTGTTTGGTCCCCAGGAAGAAGTTTGTTTTGGGAAGGGGCTATTATCATTTTTGTTTCATAGTTAAACTATAAACTAAATTCCTCCTATTGTTCCTTGGGCCTATGCAAAGTAATGAACAATGGCAGCTTGGAGGTTAAAAGCAAGATGGGGTCAATTACATCAAGTTTCTTTCACTGTCATAATTTTCCTATGTGAACCAAAAGTAAAATTCTAAGTAAGCCCCACAACTGACCAAATGGACCTCCTTCTCAGCCAAGGGGATCCACAGGAACCTGAAAAACTAGTTCAGTCCATGACAGGGAAGGGATGAGGAGTTGGACATGTGTCATTATACTCTCCTCCCACTGGAGTTTAGGCACAAAACTGACCAGCATTAACATTAAAACAAAGGTCTTAAGACTTATAAAACAGACTCTTTGTAGCAATATGATACCAAATTCCAATCTAACTCTGGTTTAACATCACATGACAGATAACAGGCCCCGAAAGAAATCAAAGTATTTTACCCCAAAATATATTTCTTGAAATATTTTGAAATGGACCTGCAAAGCTATCTCTTGTGGGAGAAATTTACATTCCATAGAGAAATCCCCTACCCTTTCTAGGACATTTTCTGATCCTCAAGAGATTAGCTGAGGGTATAGCACCTTTTAAAGGTCTGAAACATTTCCCATCTATTGTCTGTAAAGACCACCTATGAGGCTTCATCTACATAACAAGAACCTTGGTCTCTGCAACCCCTTA
>NW_012109619.1:458736-462461 GCF_000951045.1 Mandrillus leucophaeus | reverse complement strand
CGTCTGATGGCTAGAAGGAATGAGGACAGCCTTCAAAAGTGGGCAAAACAAGGAAATGAATTCTCTCCTAGAGTTGTAACTCTCCAATGGGTTCTTCTTGCCCACTGCACAGATAGAGCCAAGTTAGTAAGACAGTGTTATCACAATAGAGAGTTTAATAAAAACAGAGTCAGCTAGACAGAAGATCAGAGTTTTAGAACTCACATCAGTCTCCCACAAAATTGGAGACTAGGGATTTTTAAAGATAATTTGGTGGGCAGGGGGCTAGGGAGTGTGGAAAGCTGATTGGACAGGTGGGGGATGAAATCATAGGGGTCAAAGTAGGTTTTTCTTTCTGGCTTATTTCCTGAGTGGGATTGTAGAATGAGTGGAGTCATTTTACTAATCTGTGTGGTACCAGTTGGTCCATCAGAATCAGAATACAGGGTTTAAAAAAAATCTCCAACACCTATCTTAGATTTTACAATAGTAATATTATCCATAAGAGTGATTGGAAAGGTTAGAATTCTTGTGGCTTCTGGATGCATGACTCCTGAACCATAGTTTCTAACCTTGTGGCCAATTTGTTAGTTTTACAAAGTCTGTTTGGTCCCCAGGAAGAAGTTTGTTTTGGGAAGGGGCTATTATCATTTTTGTTTCATAGTTAAACTATAAACTAAATTCCTCCTATTGTTCCTTGGGCCTATGCAAAGTAATGAACAATGGCAGCTTGGAGGTTAAAAGCAAGATGGGGTCAATTACATCAAGTTTCTTTCACTGTCATAATTTTCCTATGTGAACCAAAAGTAAAATTCTAAGTAAGCCCCACAACTGACCAAATGGACCTCCTTCTCAGCCAAGGGGATCCACAGGAACCTGAAAAACTAGTTCAGTCCATGACAGGGAAGGGATGAGGAGTTGGACATGTGTCATTATACTCTCCTCCCACTGGAGTTTAGGCACAAAACTGACCAGCATTAACATTAAAACAAAGGTCTTAAGACTTATAAAACAGACTCTTTGTAGCAATATGATACCAAATTCCAATCTAACTCTGGTTTAACATCACATGACAGATAACAGGCCCCGAAAGAAATCAAAGTATTTTACCCCAAAATATATTTCTTGAAATATTTTGAAATGGACCTGCAAAGCTATCTCTTGTGGGAGAAATTTACATTCCATAGAGAAATCCCCTACCCTTTCTAGGACATTTTCTGATCCTCAAGAGATTAGCTGAGGGTATAGCACCTTTTAAAGGTCTGAAACATTTCCCATCTATTGTCTGTAAAGACCACCTATGAGGCTTCATCTACATAACAAGAACCTTGGTCTCTGCAACCCCTTATCTTAACCCAGATACTACTTTCTATTGATTCCATATCTCTAGATAATAATGTAAGCCTTTCATCCAATTTCCAATCAGAAAATCTTTGAATGTACTTATGAACTGGAAGCCCTCACTTCAAAAATTCTGTCTTTCCAGGTTGAACTAATTTATCCCAAATGCATTGATGGATGTCTTCTGTCTCCCCAAAATGTATAAAATCAAGCTGTAACCCAACCACCTTGGACACATGTTTCTCAAGACCTCCTAGGGCTGTGTCACGGGTCATACTCTTTAACCTAGGCAAATTAAACTTCTAAACAGATTGAGACCTGTCTCAGATACTTCTTAATTTCTATCGATGTCAGATTTTTCTCACTGTCATAATTTTTGCAAACACAGCTTCAGAGTCTCCAGAATGAACTGTCTCTGCTAATAATTAGAATTTTTCTCAAACTGATTTTTGACTTCTGACTGCCAGAATGGTAAAATAATAAATTCATGATTTTTAAAGCCATTAAGCTTGTGTTAATGTGCTTAGCAGCAAAAATAAACTAATACAGATTTGACATCAGAAGTAGGGTTTTGATGTAACAAATATCTAAAATATAGAGGTGGCTTTAGAATTGGGTGATGAGTAAAAACTATAAGAATTTCAAGAACCATCATGGCAAAAGCCTAGTATAGTTTTCTCAGACTACTGGTGAAAATGTGAATATCAAAGACCTCCAGTGAGGGCTCAAAAGTAAGTGAGAAATATGGGAATAAAAACTTACATATCCTTTTAGAGAGAAACATCATTATCAAAAACCTTCTGCTGGTAGAGATATGGATATTAAGGATGTTGCTAGTAAGTACCCAGGAGGCAGTGAGGCAGGTAGAGAAACCTGTGCTTTCACATAAAATACTTAAATTATCATAAATAGACTCATAGTAGAAGTATGTTGTGAAAGACGCTGTTGATGTGGACTGAGAAGGAAATAAGGAATATGTTCTGGGAAATGTGAGGAAAGTGGATTGTTGTTATACCATGTCAGAAAGCCCAGCTGATATTTGTCCTATAGTTGTTTGGAAAGCATAACTTGTGAGAGATGGACTTGTATATTTAGCTGAGGAAATTTCCCAGCAAAGTGCTGAAGGTGAGACCTGATTTTGTCTTACTGTTTATAGTTAAATGCAAGTAGAGAGAGAGAAGTTGGGAGAAGAACTGTTAAAAAAAAAAAAAAGTTTCCTGAACCTGCTTTTGGAGACTCAGCCTATCCAGATTGCAAAAGAACTAAAATTAGGAGACTCACTGTCAGGAAAGAGTGTAGAAAGCCAAGAGTTTGCCTGAACAACCTTTCTCTAGGATCTCAGAAGAAACAAAAGGTCACATTATGCAGTCACATGGGAGACTCTTGGAAGAGATTAGGTGTATGATTTATGGATCCATTCAGACATCTCAGCAGAAAAAATATATATATATATATATAGACATGGGCTATTTAGGAAAGACCTGTACAGAAGCCCCTTTTCTAACATAATGAACCCCCCAGGCATTCATGAGAGATTCACAAGATACTTGAAAATGTAATACCAGTCACCAGTCAAGATGCTGCCAGTTTGGACCAAAAGGGACAGAGAAAGGGCTAATGATAGAAGGCTATCAGACTTCCAAAATTCTACTGACAGGAAATCGACCATGAAAATTACAAAGCTGCAAACATGTACTACCTTTCATGTAAAATAAATAGTGAATCATAGCCTGGAGCCTAGGGCTCAGAATGCAGAGAAGAGAACCCAGAAGGGTGGAGCCAAAGCCCAGAGATGACTGTTCCTGGCCTTAAAGGCTAACAGAACATGTCCAGCTGAATTTTGAATTTGCTTGAAAATGATCACTTATTTTTTCTTTCATTTTCTTCTTTCTGAAAAAAAAAATTCTATAGGCAGTATTCCATGCCTATCACAGCATGACATTTAGGGTGCATATATCTTGTTTTCTAGTTTGTTGAGTGTATACTTGGCAAGGGATTTTGACTAGTATGGATCACACACTGAGTCTCATCCATGCTAATCTAGATAATGAGATTGGAGTACTTTTTAGCTGATGGAATTTATATGAGTTTCTGAAATTGAGTTGATGCTGTAATGAGTTGTGGGGGTCTTTGGAGAGAATATATTTTGCATATGAGATAGATGTTAGTATTTCAGAAGCAAAGAATACCCATGGTTGAATAAAAAATGCCCCTAAAGGTACACACAGCTCATCTTTGTAACTGGTGAACATGTTACTTTTACATGGCAAAAGGGACTTGCAGGTATGATTAAGTTAAGGGTCTTGCTGTGGAGAGATTATCCTATGTCATATCGCCCAATGTTATAAAAGCAATGATGAATTAATACATGTACCATTTTTTCTCACAAAGTCAATCATGATCAA
>NW_012109619.1:445133-457636 GCF_000951045.1 Mandrillus leucophaeus | reverse complement strand
CGTAAAAAATAAATTTACTGATGCCATGGACTTTTTAAAATTCTAGCAGATCTTTAGTTGTGGCATTGAATATAATTAAATAAGCTTTAAAAACTAAAGTTCTCCAGTTTCGTCCATGTTGTTGCATATGACATAATTTCCTTCTCTTTTAAGGCTGAATACAATTCATATGTTGGCTATTGTGAATAATGCAACAATAAATATGGGACTATAGATATCTCTTTGACATGCTGATTTCAAATCCTTTTGAATATATAGTCAGAAGTGGGATTGCTGATTTGTTGTTGTTGTTGTTTTTTGTTTGTCTGTTCGATTGATTGTTTTTTGAGACGGAGTCTTGCTCTGTCACCCAGGCTGGAGTGCAGTGGTGTGATCTAGGCTCACTGCAACCTCAGTCTCCCGGGTTCAAGCAGTTCTCCTGCCTAAGCAACCCCTAATATCTGGGACTACAGGCACCCACCACCACACCTGGCTATTTTTTGTATTTTTAGTAGAGACAAGGTTTCACCATGTTGGCCAGGATAGTCTCAAACTTCTGACCTCAGATAATCCACCCGCCTCAGCCTCTCAAAGTGCTGGGATTACAGGCGTGAGCCACTGTGCCCAGTCTGGTTTTTTAAAAGATGAAATTCTGTCATTTGCAACAACCTAGATGAACATGGAGGACATTGTGCTAAGTAAAATAGGCTCAGAAAGACAGATACTGCATGATCTCACTTGCGTGTGAAATCTAAAAAAAGGCAAACTCATAGAAGTTGAGAATGGGATGGTTCTTACCAGAGACTGGGGGATGGGAGGGGAAGGAAGGAACAAGCAATGGGGAGGTGTTGGTCAAAGGATACAACATTTCAATTAGACAGGAGGAATAGGTTTGGGGTATCTGTTGCATAGGATGATGAATATAGTTAATAATAATGTAAGGCATACTTCAAATTGCTAAGAGGTTAGATTTTTAAATGTCCACAAAACACACATACACAAATGTGAAGTGATGAATATGCTAATTAGTTTCATTTAATCATTCCATAATGTATACATATATGAAAACCACCGTACCTCATAAATGTATACAGTTATTCTTTTAATTAACAATAAAATAAAACAAAGAAAGCTATTCTCAGTGTCTTATTTTCAGAGATTCTGATTTTTTAAATGAGTCTTTCAAAATGGGAAACTGATTGGGATTGGGCAAAATTCATGGCGTAATAGTTTAGAAGTGGTGGACACAGAGGAGCGACAATCTTAAAGCAAGTTCATAAGTAAAATTTTGTCTGATAAGTTATCAGAAGACATGCTACCCAGATGTGCAAACTGTTTCTCAAATAGATGGGTTTGCAGAAATTTTCAGAAGCAATGAGTAAAATTATTGATTTATGGTTTTATCATGTTGGGTAGAAATTTCTTGGAAGTAGAAAATTAACTTATGTTGACACAACTGACCAAAGTTCTCAATCTTCAGTGTTAAGCTATGTGAATTCAGATGGCCTCAGTTCCTAACACTTGGATGTGTTATATTTTTAGTTCAGATTTTTAATTACTGCACAAATACTAGTATTATCAATGGACTTGTGTTCTCATAACGATTTTTCTTAGTAATATAGTATATCTGAAGAGGCGTTGTTGTCTATGGTAAATACCCGAGATTCGTTATCTCATGCCAAGGGAATCGAGAACATGGACACACAGGTAGTGAGTTTTAGAAAAGAAGTGTAATAGGCAAAAGAAAGAGAAACGAGAATAGCTCTCCGTCCTGCAGAGAGAGGGGCGCCCAAGTGGGTCTTTTGGTCCCTTGTTGAAGTTAACCGGGTTTTATAGACTGGCTTGAGGAGGCAGTGTCTGATTTACACAGGGCCCAAAAATTGGTTGGATCAAGTGTGACTTTACATAGCATGTGCAAAGAAACTTGGCCACCCAACCCTAATCTTTTATTATGCAAATGAATTTTCTCCCTGGCCAGCACCATGTTGTACATGGTTGACAGAGAAAGCGGAAGATGGAGCCGCCATGTTGAACATGCCTAGCCCTGAGGTGGCCTTTTCCTGTTGGCACAGCTGCCTGGCATTCACCTGTGCAGGCTTCCAGCTTGCTTCTATGTCTGCAGCTCAATTTTACAGGCTTCTTTTTGTTAGAAAAGAAATGATTTGGGGCCGCTTTTTATTAAAATAGAAATCTTACCAAGGCCTTCCTATCCTCACATCTGCCTAAACAATTTCTTTTTAACTCCCATATCATATCGACTACATATATTTAACTATAGTATTATATTTAAATGCTTATTATACTATGCCCAATTGCTTGTTGTGTTAATTTACGAGGAGTTTGTGATTTCCCATGTCTTCACATCTTCACTATATCTCAGAGTTTTAAAATGTTGTGTTTCTTTGATTGCAAGAAGTTTTCATATTTGTTGGCCTTTTGTAGTTCCTTCCTGGGAATTTGTTTTTGATAGTATTTAAATGCTTTTCCTCATCAGAGTGGTTTTCTTCTAATTATTCTTGTCACTGGCACTTTAAATGTTTCCTAGTCTGTTGTTTACTTTTTATACTTACACAGTATTCATGTAAGTTTTACTTTTTTTTTTTAAATTTTAAATGAGGTTGGGTTTCACTTTGTCACTGGGCTTGGGTGCAGTGGCACAATGACAGCACACAGTAACCTCAAACTCTTGAGCTCAAGTGATCTTCCCCACTCAGCTTCTCCAGGAGCTAGGACTACAGGTGTGCATGCCACCATGCTCAGCGAATTAATTTTTTCTTTTTCTTTTTTGTAGAACCAGGGTATTGCTATGTTACCCAGGCTGGTTTCAAACTCGTGACCTCAAGCAATCTCCCCTCCATGGCCTCCCATAGCACCGAGATTACAGGTGAGTCACCACGCCCAGACAAATTTTACTTTTGGTGTTATAAAATGTGTCCATTTTTGGTTACTCATCTTTTCTTTGCTTTTAAAAACAGTTATTTTATTTTTTGAGGCACAGTCTTGTTCTGTTGCCCAGGCTGGAGTGCAGTGGCTCAAGCTCGGCTCACTGCAACCTCTGCCTCCCGGGTTCAAGCAATTCTACTGCCCCAGTCTCCTGAGTAGCTGTGATTACAGGCATGTACCACTGCACTCGGTCAATTTTTGTATTTTTAGTAGAGATGAGGTTTCACCATGTTGGCCAGGCTGGTCTCGAACTCCTGACCTCAGGTGACCCACGTGCCTTAGTCTCCCAAAGTGCTGGGATTACAGGCATCAGCCACTGCTGCTGGCCAAAATAAATTATTTTCTATCTTAATATCATTTATTTGTCCACTTAAAATTTTCTTCTTCAAGTTTTAAAATATTTACCATATTTATGCTTCTTACTCATTTACTGTTCTTTTTAAAAGTTAAAGATATGATTTCAATATTTATTTTAATACATGTTCCTAAAGTTATGTATTTCTCTTGAAATACTGTCTACTTTCATTTTACAAATTTTGAAGTGAAGTACTTTAATGTGTAGTTTAGTTTAAAATCTCAAAATTGCATTTGTAAAATAAGCCAGGCACAGGAAAGCAAATTATCACATGTTCTCACTCATCTGTAAAAGCTATAAAAGTTGATCTCATGGAATTAGAGAGTAGAAAAGTACGGAAGAGTAGGGAGATAGCGAGAGATTTGTTACTGAATATAAAATTACAATTATACTTCACATAAAATAGGAGAAATAAGTTATAGTTTCTATATAATTGTAGGGCACCTATAATTAACAACAAATTATTGTATATTTTCAAACAGCTAAAACAGAGGATTTTGAATATTTTCAAAAAAGAAATGATAAGTGTTTGAGGTGATGGATATACTGATTACCCTGATTTGATTATTACACATTGTATATCAAAATATCACACTGTAATCCATACATTTGTGCAATTAGTGTGCATTAATAAAAATAATACAAGCAAAAAATTGCATTTATGATATTTTCTTTAATTTTTGGTACACTAAAGGGAGAATGTGTGTATGTATTTAATTTTCATAGCTGTCATTGTTCTATTATTTTTGTTGTTGTGATATTTTTCTGTTTCTTATCTTTATATTGTTAATGATTTTTAACTCCATAGCCCGGTGGTCTCACATACATACATACATATGCATTCATACACACAAGTCTAAATTTATTTCAGATTATATTAAATACCATATAAGTAAAATATATAGATACTACATAGGTACTATTTTACTTAATATATGTGTATTAAATATATAAATTTCAGTTTAGTACTTTTTACTCATTCTCACTTTCTAAGGAAATAACCTCATCAAGGTGTACGTTGTCAGTAAACTATATTGTCTCCTCTTACTGTATATTTCCATATGGCCAGTGTTTTCATTCTAACTCTTTTTTAAGGTAACAACATAGGTAATTATTTATTTTCTGTCAATGAATAGCTAATCTTATTTTTCAATATATTTTATCAGTGCCTCTGCACAATTTCACTTATTTTATCTACCTATATCTAGATATCGTTTTCTTTTTCTGACATAATTATTTTAGGACTTTCTGCAAGTTTTGTGAAAGGCAGTTTTTTCAGTTTGTTCATGTCTTTTGTATTCACATAATATATCTATTTCAGCGTCATTCTTGAATGATTTTTCATCTGAGTATAGAAACTCCTCGAGAAATGTAACTGTTAGAGGACCTGAAATATTCTGGTCAATGAAGCAGCATTCTGTCTTCATTCTTGATATTATGCCATACATGTAGAAACAAACCTCTCAGTGTTTATCTTTCAAACTATTTAAATACTACTTGTCAACTATTCTCTGAGAATTTTATTTGAAATTCTAATAGTCTTATGTTTAAGTCACTCAATGTATATCCTTTAAAGTCATACTTTTAACTCTTACTTACTATGCTGATTTGTTGGTGGTTTATAGTTATTGTCTTAAAATTTCTTTTTCACAATGTATGCAACATAGAAATTATCCTATCTAATGCATTGCATTTTTAAAAAAATTTTTGTTTCGATATCATAAATATATTTGGGTTTTTTAATCATTGAATAATGATAGCAATAGGAAGGAGACAAATTCCTAGACAAGAACTCGGAACTCACCAAACTGCAGGAGTGAAAGGGCTATAACACTCTCTCCTGATCACTGAACTATGAGAGTGAAGAAGCTGCAGCAATAGTACACACACACACACACACACACACACACACACACAGTCTTATGTGCCTATATTTTCTTGCGTGTTTTTGAGATTAAATATATACTTTATTTTGTTGTACTTCTTAGTATCATTTTTCTTGATAAGCCTGGCCACTTGATTTCATGAAATAAAGTGGCCAGTCTTATCAAGTAAAATATTTTTAAATTTTTATGAAAAAAATTATTGTTAAATTGGCCACTTTAAGAAAGTGGCATCTATCTATCTATCTATCTACCTACCTACCTACCTACTACCAATCATCTGTCTCTCTGTCTTACTCTCATATATTAGTTTGTTTGTCTCTTTCTTATGTTGGTCCCCCAAGAGCCTAATTCATAGATGTGGTTTCTATTTGCAGCTCAGGATTTCCATCCTGTAATTACAACGTTGTTACAGAGCCTAGTAGCTAGGTCTAAATCTTCCTGGATTTCTCTCTCTCTTTTTTTTTTTTTTTTAGATGGGGTCTAACACTGTCACCCAGGCTAGAGTGCAGTGGCACAATCTCAGCTCACTGCAAGCTCCGCCTCCCAGGCACACGCCATTCTCTTGTCTCAGCCTCCCTGGTAGCTGGGCTACAGGTGCCCTCCACAATGCCTGGCTATTTTTCTTTTTCTTTCGCTTTCTTTTTTTTTTTGTATTTTTAGTAGAGACAGGGTTTCACCGTGTTAGCCAGGATGGTCTCGATCTCCTGACCTCGTGATCCGCCCAACTCGGCCTCCCAAAATGCTGGGATTACAGGCGTGAGCCACCGTGCCCAGCCTCTTTTTTTCTTTTATCACCTCTATATATAAGTTTACAATTTTATACATATTGTGTGTTGCACTTTCAGCTATATGGGACTGTAATTTTACCTGAAGAATAGCAGTATTGCCATTTGTCAGATAATCTTCTCTGAAGTCCAATGCAAGCCGCTATTGACTGTATTTGGTACTATTGCTTCACAGGCTGTGACTTCATCTTCAGCTAAAAATTTTGTGTTCTATTCCACATGAAAAACATATAGGGTCTTACTTTGCTTTGAGGATAGCAATTGGTTTATTAATATTTTAGAATATATAAAATTGCTGTATTTTTTCAGTATATTCTGTTATTTTTGTGTTTGTTTTAGAGTTATAGCATGTACTCCTAAAGGTATCCTGATTAAGATGAATGCTCACAACCTCTCTTGGAGGATAGACACCAAGAAAATAAATCCTACTTTTGTATCGAGATGTTCATGACACATAAAAATGGATATAAATTATGATTTTTTAAAATGTGGATGAAATAGGAAAAATTACATTGTTTGCATTTATTCTGCATTTTAATGTAGTTTTTCAAACAAAAATAAAAGTTATTTAGTAATCCCTAATTTTGTGACATATAAATGTTACAGGAAGAAGATCCTATGAGCCTATGACCTGTGTATTAAATGTAGCTGTGAATTTCAGAAATTAAGCCTCTAGAATACATATTGAGCCTAAATATATAAATAATTCTAAATTGAGGAGTCACAATGTTAAATTTCCATGATAAATCTCAGTGAGTGTATAAAAAACTAATGTACATGATATGTCGTATAGTTATGAGTAAAATCATTATTAGGTGATATCATTAAAATAAAATTTGAATGTTTAAACTGTATTTTTGTTCTTAATTTTATTGTAATTTTTTTGATTATAAAAGATATGAAAATTTACAAAGGATTAGTTCTAAAAGTGCTTGACATTTTGTGAAATTGTAAGACTCCAAACTCAAGCACATCTTATTTCTATAAGGTAGTGTTTAAACAAATGTATAAATTTTCACTGTTCTCTGGAGGTAGCAATTAAGCTTCCCCTTGGTTTCCATAGGACTTTATGACACTACACTCAAACATCTCTGGTAATAGTAATACAATTCAATTAATAAAATGGACAGTACTACTTGGTTTTCTACCATTATCAACTATATCTAATTTTTGGCATATTGCTAAACTCTATACAGGTTTAATTTTTACTGACATATTATATGCCTGAAATAAATTTATGTTGACTATTATATGCATATTGCCATAAAATAATGAAGAAATATATACACACAAAAAGAAAAGTTATTTTAAATCTCACTAGCCAGAGAATAACATTATTGACACATTGCTGTTTTACATTTAGCCTTTCTTTAAAATGAGCATGTATATACAGGCATACCACAGAGATACTGTGCGTTTAGTTCCAGACGACTATAATAAAATGACTCTCATGAGCTTTCTGAGATTTCTCAGTGCATGTAAAAGTTATGTTTACACCATACTGTAGTCTATTAAATGTACAATAACATTATGTATATAAAACCAATGTACATATATTAATTTAAAAGTAGTTTACTGCAAAAAATGCTAACAATCATCTGAGCCTTCAGTGAGTCATAATCTTTTTGCTCTGGAGGTTCTTAACTCAATGTTGATGATTGCTAACTGATCAGGATGACGGCTGATAAAAGTTGGGTTGGCTGTGGAACTTTCTTTTTCTTGTTTTGTTCTTTTTTCTTTTTCTTTTCTTTCTTTCTTTTTTTTTTTTTTTTAAATGGAGTCCTGTGCTTTCACCCAGTCTAGAGTGAAGTGGCACGATCTTGGCTCATTGCAACCTCCACCCCCCAAATTCAAGCAATTCTCCTGCCCTAGCCTCCCAAGTAGTTGGGATTACAGGCACCTGCCACCACGCCTGGCTAATTTTTGTATTTTTAGTACAGACAGGGTTTTGCCATGTTGGCCAGTCTGATTTTGGACTTCTGACCTCAGGTGATCCACCTGCCTCAGCCTCCCAAAGTGCTGGGATTACAGGCGTGAGCCACCACACTTGACCTGGCAATTTCTTAAAATACGACAACAGTGAAGTCGGCCACATCATTTGACTCTTCCTTTCATGAATGGTTACTATGTAACACGTGATGATGTTTGCTAGCATTTTCCCCACAGAAGAACTTTTAAACTTGGAGTCAGTCATCTCAGTATCTGCTGCTGCCTTATAACATCTGCTGTTACTCCCTCTGTTAAAGTCTTGGACCCCTCAGTCACCCATGGAGGTCAGAATCAACTTCTTCCAAACTGCTGTTAATGTTGATATTTCAAACTCCTCCCGCGAATCACAAATGTTCTTAATGTCGTCTGGAATCTTTTCCAAAAGTTTTCAATTTACTTTGCCCAGATCCAATAGGGGAATCATAATCTATGGCAGCTATAGCCTTATGAAATCTACTTCTTAAAAAATATAAACTTGAAAGTTGATACATTGGCTGCAATATGGACATTGTGTTAGCAGGCATGAAGACATTTATTTTCTTTTACTTGTCTATCAGAGATCAGGTGCATTGTCACTGAGCAATATTTTTTGAAAAGAATCTTGTTTCCTGAGAAGTAGGTCTCAATAGTGGGCTTAAAATATTCAGGGAACCATGCTGGGAACAGGTGTGCTGTCATCCAGACTTTGCTTTTTCATGTATACAAGACAGGCGAGTAGATTTAGAGTAATTCTTAAGAACTCTAAAATTTTTGCAATGATGAATGAGCATTGGCTTCATCTTGAAGCCACCAGCTGCATTTGCCTCTAATAAGAGTCAGCGAGTCCTTTAAAGCTTTGAATCTATGTCTTGACTTATGCTCTCTGGCTATGAACATCCTAGATGACATTTCCTGACTTAAGACAGTTTCTTCTACATTGAAAATCTGTTGTTAGCCTCCTTCCTCAATTATCTTAGCTAGATATTTTGGATTACTGGATTACTTACCACACCTTCTCCATCAGCACTTGCTGCTTCACCTTGCTTTTTTATGATATTGAGAGAGCTTGTTTTCTTAAACCTCATGGCCGTCCTCTGTTAGCTTCAAACTTTTCTTCTGCAGCTTTCTCACCTCCCTTGCCCTTCACAGAATTAAAGAGAATTAAGGCCTGTCTCTAGATTAGACTGTGGTTTAAGAGAATGTGGCTTGTTTGATCTTCTATCCAAACCTTTAAAACTTCCTCCATGTTAGCATAAGTCTGTTTTACTTTCTTATCATTCATATGTTTGATGGAGTAGGACTTCTAATTTTCTTCAATAACTTTTCATTTTCATTCACAATTTGATGAAATGTTTGGTGCAAGAGGCTTAGCTTTTAGCTTATTGCAGCTTTCAACATGCCTTCCTCACTAAACTTAATTATTTCTAGCTTTTCATTGGAAGTGAAAGATGTGTGACTCTTCCTTTCACTTCAACACTTAGAGGCCACTGTAGGGCTGTTGATTGGCCTAAGTTCAATTTGTTGTCCTTTAGAAATAGGAAGGTCTGAGGAGAGGGCAAGAGAGGAACGGCCAGTCAGTGGAGCAGTAAGTACAGAAAAAATATTTATGGATTAAGCTCACCACCTTAAGGTCAGGCACGGTGGCTCACACCTGTAATTCTAGCATTTTGGGAGGGCTAGTTGGGCAGATAACTTGAGTTCAGGAGTTCGAGGCCAGCCTGGGCAACACAGAGAAACCCTGTTTCTGCTAATACAAAAATTAGCGGGATGTGGTGGTGTATGTCTGTTGTTCCAGCTACTCAGGAGGCTGGGGTGGGAGGATCACTTGAGCCCAGGAAGTCTAGGCTGTGGTGAGCCATAATTGCCACTGCACTCCTGCCTGGGCGACAGAGCAAAACCTTGTCTCAGAAAGAAAAAAGAAAAAAAATTCACCATCTTATATGGGTGTGGTTAGTGACATAACAAAAACAATCACAATAGGAACATCAAAGACTGGTCAATCTATAATAATAGAGAAGTTTGAAATACTCTTGAGTATTATCAATATGTGACACAAAGACCCAAAGTAAACCAATGCTGCTGAAAAATGGCACAGATAGACTTGCTTAATGCAGAGTTATCACAACACTTGAATTTGTAAAAAGCACAATATCTATGTGGTTACTTACTGAGTTGATATAACACTTTATCAGGGCATTAAAGGAACAAGCTATGAAGCACAATAAAGTAAAGCACAATAAAACAAGGTATGCCTTTGTATTTAATTTTAAAATATGTTTGACTACTTTTTACCTAAACAATTTCTCGTGCTATAAAATATTTGCTGTTAATGATGTTCTTAGCTTCATTATATACTGGTATATAAAGTTATAGCCACATACTTGTGTGCAAGAAAGCAGTAAGTTATCTACTGTGAATTTAGGCTGTCTTTCAAAAAATATTGTCTCTATTTTTATATCCTAATTATATACTTCTAAAATTAATGTATTTTTTTTTCTAGTGCATAACACAGAGATTCAGTAAATATTTGTTGGAAGCTTGTTCACATTGTTTTGTGCTGGCACTTCTTTTTATGGAGTCAAGATGTATGTGTCTTCCTTTATTAGTAATTGAGTGATAAGTATATGTTATCTAAGTTTATGATATTTTTCAGTATCTACTTCAATGGTTACAATAATTCTTTTTCAGAAATAGCCCTGGCTTAGATGTCTTATTTCTAAGAAAAGCCACCGTATCTAAAAACAGTCTTAGGGCTTTCATAAGTGGCAGTCCCAGTTAAAGGAATCACTATGCCCAGAGGAACTCAAAGCTATGGCTACTGTCACGTATTTTTGCTTCTTCTAGGCTAGATGCAATTTTCTCATCAGATGTCTTTTCATCAAAAACAATGCTGCGTAGTTATTGAGTTGACATAGCACTTTATCAAGGTATTATTAGAGGAACAGGGCTAAGCAGTTAATCACAGAACAAAAGTTTGCATAGGAGAGGAAAGGGTCATGTTAACCATCTGCCCACACAGAACTATTTTGCTTTTTTGAGATTTTGGTCTCTATATCTTTTTTGACAGATTTCTTTCTACCACTTATATAGATATATATGCATGTGTATATATATTTGTATGCATTTATATTTATATATGAATCATATATATTACATAGGATATAGTATATACATTACCTAATTATTAGTTTTATATATATGTATAGTGTATATGTATCGGTGTCTTGAAATGAAGGTAGAAATTATTTCTTTTAACATTTTTTAGGAAATAATCTATTCATGTTTCTTGCATTTCTGATATACCCTTTCAGCATTGAGAAGACAAATTCAGTTATAATATTAATAAGATCATAAAAGATATATTTCATATATTTTATTGTTGTAAACAAATCTGGAAATTTTTCTAAATATTAGCTTTTTGTTTTTATTTATACCATGTTACTTTCTTACCTCCAGTTCTTTGTAACATAATACTTCTTTGTTTTCAAAATTCTTTCTCTGTTCATTATGGGTAACTCCTAGCCATTCTTCATGACCCACCTTAGGTTTTACTTTCTTTTCCTTTTCTTTCTTTTAGAGACAGAGTCTCGCTCTGTCACCCAACCTGGAGTGCAGTGGTGCGATCGCACTATTGCAACCTTGAAATCTGGGGCTCCAGCAATCCTCCCACTTTAGCCTACTAAGTAGCTAGGACTACAGGCAGGCACCACCAGGGCCAGTTGATTTAAATTTTTTTTTTTTTTTTTTTTCTTTTTGTAGAGAGGAGCTCTCACCATGTTGCCCATGCTTGTCTCTTGGTCTCAAGCAGTCACAAAGTCAGATTCCTCCCAAAGTGCCGGGATTACAGGCATGAGCCACTGTGCCCACCCAGGTTTTACTTTCACAAGAAACTTTGGTTTCTCATTTTTATGATGAAAGTTCTAGCTTAAATAAACCTATTGTTTCTTCTATATTTAACATTCTATTTTAGTTATCTTGACTTCTCATGACTTGCTTTTATCACTATATGCCTGTTTCTTGTGTTTCTAAGTAGATGATGAATCTGATGTCATTCTGTTTAGGTTCAGATACAATTGACTTAAAGCCCTATTTCCACCCTGTGGAAACCCCGTGCCCTTGCTAAATCTACTCTGGATTTACTAAGTTTGTATGTTTTCAAGGAAAGTTCAGTCTCCTGGCTTTTTTTTTCATGAATAATAACTCTGCACTGTAACGTTAATACAAAGTTAATTCTCAGCTATTTGCTTTAATTGCCATGCAATAGTCAAATAAGCAAACAAAATGCCTAACATTTACATATAATTGCATTTGAAATATTATAGTCAAATGTGATAGTGAATTGTTTGTGTTCAAAGTAAAAGCATTAGAAAATGGTATTAGAAACCAACATCTATGTGCTAGGTTTGCTCATCACAGCTGTGCATCCTCATTTTTAGTTCCTCTTACTAGAAAGGCATAGACCAAGAAAATATATAAGTGTATACTAACCCAAGTTTTTATACATATCTAGAAATATTCCTATGCATAACTATTTGTGTCTGTATTAAGCTAAACATTAAATTCATAGTGATATCTCAACTTTAATCC